>NC_056739.1:275763826-275931326 GCF_019279795.1 Protopterus annectens
CTTAGCTGGGAATTTCTGGTTAAAGGCTTAGAGTGCCTGCATATTTGAACTGTTTCTTACTAAATTGGTACGCCTTGTTTGCTGTAGCATAGACTAGATCCAGGCCTGCTGAATCTAGCTTTGTTTGTATAACTTGAGCACTAATCCAGGCATTCTTTAAAGTATTCAATTGTATGTATTACTGCTTGATAGTAACTTGATTAAGTGTAGCTATCATTCTAAGTCTTTTGGATTAAGCACTTGGGCTCAGACCAGTTGTTTTACATTAGGAAGGTTTATGGCCAGCACTGTGGTGGCAGGACAGGTAGCTTACATCCTTCTACGTTGGGAACTGCTGATTGAGGGCTCAGTGTCTGTTATTCTAAAAGTGTATTAGTTCTGGTTTAAGCACTTGGGCTTCAGGCCAGTTATTTTACATTAAGAAGGTTCGTGGTCTGCACTCTTGTGGGAGGAGAGGCTGGACTCTGCCCTTCTGAGCTGGGAATTTCTGGTTAAAGGCTTATAGTGCCTGCATATTTGAACTGTTTCTTACTGGAATTGGTACACCTTGTTTGCTGTAGCATAGACTAGATCCAGACCTGCTGAATCTAGCTTTGTTTGTATGCTTGTTTGCTTATTTCCCTGAAACACTAATTCCACCTAAAACGCGGCTTTTCAGCACTTCTTTGGATCCCTAGTGACATCTGCATTGCTTACTGTACTGATTTCCTTGTTTCACTTGAAAGAAAGTTACTGTTTGTCATTTTTGCATTTAAGTTACCTGTAACACATTGCATTTAAGTTACCTGGCACTTGCTCACTAAAGCAATTATATAAGTCAGCACTAAAAAATTAAAAGCACTACACCCTCACAAACTCCCCTTGAGTACCTTGTTCCCCATTGGCCCTTTTTTTCAATTATAAAGGAATTCCCAGTACTATTCTAGCATGTCCAAAGGTCAGTTGTCAATCTCCTCTCTGGTCCAGCTGGTGAATCTGGGAATCTTGAGGCAATGTTACAACTGCCTCATGTACACAGACAACCCTCTCCTCCTCCCAACAAATTCCAACACATGTGAGAGATACAACCATATAGCCAAACTGGAGGCTAAGCTCTCTCAACTCAGTACTGGCGAAACCTGTCAGGAGGAGAAGGAAACCACGCTCACTACAATTCCAGTCTCACATAGACCTACCACGACATTAAACCAAACACATAAACACACAAAAACATACTCGGAGGCTCTAAATAAAAATCTGCCTAAGCAGCAGAGACCTCCAAAGCAGACACCCAAGCAACCGATACCCCAAAACAAAACACGTGCAACACATAGCTCACAAAGCCAGTGTGCCGAACAGTCACAGCCCTTAAGGCTAAACAACACACCTGATACACTTGTTTAGGTGACTCTATCGTCAGGCACACTGACGTCCCGCTCACCAGGCTGAACAAGGAGAAGGTCACGGTGAGCTGCCTGTCGGGCGCTAGGATCTGCCACATAACACAAGCACTCAGGTCACTCCAAGGCAAGTACAAATATGACTCATTCATTGTCCATGCTGGTGTGAATGACCTGAGACGTACCTCCCTGGACTACATGAAAAGAGACATACTCTCTGAGCATGTGGCCCAGGCCGGTATGACCCTGACCTTGAGTAGCATCTTACCCTCGCCAAGAATGATGCCACAATATGAAGACAAGATGATCAATTTCAACAATTGGCTTAAGTATTGATGTCATTCAAAGGGGATCCAATGCTTGTCAGCCTGGGATGACATGCTCGACAGGCCACGATGCTTCGCTAGGGACGGCTTGCACCTGTCACCCCTGGGCTTTCGGATATTGGCAAAGGCTCTTGCTACCCCCATAGTGCCTTTTTTAGGCAAGGCTCAAAAGACAAACCCACCTCCATAGGTATCATAAGGGATAAGAAACTAAGAGTAATGCTACTCAACGCCAGAAGTCTAAACCTCAAGATGCATGCACTCAACTCTCCTTAGCATGGAGAACATTGGTATCTGTGCAGTAACAGAAACCTGGTTCAAGGCTCCCGAGAGCAGCCCCACTCGGCCTTCCTGAGAATACTGGAAAATATGAAGGTCTCTCCAAACATCATTATATTGGGCGACTTCTGGGAGCATTACTCTAGCTCCAACACCCTAGCTCAAAGGTTCCTAGAATTTATAAACTCAAATGCTATGGAACAACTTGTTACCACTCCCACAAGAGGGGAAAACATACTGGACCTGATCATCACCAACATGGGGACTCTATGCTCCAGACCAGAAGTGTATCCCTCACTGGTAAGATCAGACCATAAACTAATCTCACTGGATATTCACATCCTGACCCCACCCCCTGCCCAGAAAACCACAGCGAAAAACTTCTCTAAAGCAAATTTCACACTCCTCAAAACCAAGGTGGAATCCTTCAAAGCCCCCGGGCCTGTGGAAAATACGGCCCAGACCGCAGAATCCTTTATAAATGCATTCTATGAACACGTTCAGGAATGCATGGATCATGCAATCTCAAATAAAACCAAGACCCAATCCTCCAAAGGCAGACGTCCTGTCTGGTGGACCCCAGCCATAAACAAACTATACAATAGAAGGAGGAAGCTACTACATGACAGAACAAAATCCCAAAAAGGGAAGGCATCTCTGATCAGTGTTAGCAAAAAACTACGGGCACTCATAAAATCGTCTAAGGCCAGTTTCGAGAAAAAAATTGCACAGGACACTAAGGATAATCACAAGGCTTTCTTTAGTTATGTTAGGAACCTGGGTGGGAATTCCCAGATATGCTCAGAATTAGTCCAAAATGACAAAAAATACATTGAACCCACAGACATTGCCAACATCCTAGCTGACAGGTTCAGCGCAAACTCCCCCCCCCCCCCACCAAAAGGACAAATATCTATCCCAGCAGAGTGCTGCCCCCCTGACATCTCAGATGCTCAGGTAAGAGCCGCCCTCTCCAAAGCAAAAAACACAGCATCAATGGGACCAGACGGTGTCCCGGGCTGCTTCCTACATGAACTCCAAGAAGAGCTAAACCCAAACATAAAACTACTGTTCAATCTCAGCCTTACCACAGGATATGTACCCATAGAGTGGCATACAGCAACAGTGGTCCCTCTCCACAAAGGTGGTGCCTCAATGGATCCTGGAAACTATCGCCCCATAAGCCTGACTAGCTTGGTCTGCAAAGCTATGGAAAGGATCATCATGGACCTCATAAAAAAAGATGTTGGGGACCTACAGACACTGGATCCTACCCAGTTCGGCTTTAAGGGCAGATCCTGCCTCTTAAACCTGGTCGGTTTCTTTGAAACAATCACCAAGGCCATTGACGAGGGGAAGGTGGCCCACACAGCCTACCTGGACCTCGCAAAAGCCTTCGATACAATACCCCACTCGGGCATTATAGATAAGCTCACCAGCTTAAATATAAACCTGTATGTCACTAGATGGGTTGCAAACTGGCTCAAGGACAGAACCCACATGGTTAGAATTGCTGGAGCCATGTCAGACTCCAAACCAGTTACAAGTGGCATCCCACAAGGCTCAGTCCTGGGACCTCTCCTGTTCGGTATATATTTCTCGGAGGTACAGGCCAACATGGAAGGACTGTGGCTGACCAAGTTCGCAGATGACTGCAAACTGGGTGCTATAATCGACCCTCCAGCCAACACAAGCATCCTCCAAAAGGGCCTCTTAGAAACAGACAACTGGTGCCAGAGCCATGGCCTCAAGCTAAACGCCAAAAAGTGTATAGTCATCCCCTTTGGCAAAAACAAAGTGCCCACAAATTACCACATAGCTGGTAATCCATTAAGTACGGAAGAAGTAATTAGGGACCTGGGGACCCAAGTTGATAGCAATCTCTCATTTGACAACCACGTGGCCAAAGTGGTTAGAAAAACATTTTATCTAACCCACCTAATCATGAAGGGATTCACATCTAGATCAGGGGAGGTCATCGTGCTTCTTTACTCATTCCTCATCAGGCCCATAATTGAGTACAAATGCCCCTTTTGGGATGTACCTTACCAGGCACCTGCAGCAACTGGAAAGACCCCAAAAGTACCTCACCAAGAGGATCAAAGGGCTCAAACAGATGCCACATGCTGCCCGGTTAAAGAAACTCCAGCTCTACTCAGTGGCATACCGCCTGCTCAGAGGCGATCTGTGCCTGACGTATAAAGCCATGTCCAACCCGGAATTACTGGACATGCTGCACCTCAGAAAATCCAAATCCCATCGAGCTACGCGCTCGAGAGACTTGAACCTCAGCACTGAAATAAATAGGACATGCTGGAGGGACAGATTCATAACCCAGAGGGTCCCTTCACTCTGGAATGAAATCCCAGTCCAGGTTAGGCAGAGTCCCTCACTGACTCTCTTCAAGAGGAATCTTGATGAGTGGATGGGGGATCATAGGTTTACCCCAGGTATCACTTCTGTGTCACTGTTAGACAGAGGCACAGTATACTAACCTCGAAAAAGGGCATAGCAAAATTAATTTAAAATGGGTGGCGAAAGCCAAACACACTCTGGCTAGGCTTATAAATGCCCTAGGGCAGATAGCCTAGTATGAACCTATGAACTGAAAATGTAATAGCGGTGTCTTGCATTTCTACTAAGAAAAGTACTGCACTAGAAGTGGTTCTCTATTAATTATATGTGGCCCTTTAATTTGGCAGCAGTACAGTCAAGCAGCACTCCTCCCCAGTGCTCCCCTACACATGAGATACCCACACACATTCACGCACATATATGGTAAGGCACATTATTATAGGAGAATTTAAGGTATCAGAGGGGCACCTTTGCATCCACCATTGCCTCTTTCCAAAATGAAGAAACGTATGTTTCCATCATAATTTTTAGTATTACAGCATTTGCTTTTTCTGTTAAATTGGAATCCATGCAGATTATTCTTTATACTGTTTTGTGTATCCTAATACAGATATCAGCTCTCTGACTAGAGTTTTGCATTGAGCGGGTTGCATGCTTTTATCATTGTTGCGTAAAATCTCATTACCCATAATTTATAGTAATCTTCAGCAGTATAAAAAATGCTAATAGCTTACATTATTCCAGAGCATTCTCTAGACTATGGAGTAAGTACAGTTGAACAAAATTCTTTCAGTGGCTAATGTGTATAGCATGTAAAATGATAATGCATATTATCTGGTCAGTGAAAAAGCCTGTTACACTGCCTGGCTTCACATAACATCCCAGCCCCATGCAGTTAATATGTCTCATGCTCATTCATGACTAACTTGTCAGAATATCGTGCCATCATATATATGGCATGGGGCACACTTCTCCCTCAAGAAGAATCTATCTGTTTTAAATGAGTTCTCATGATCTGTAAATCCTTCCTCATCTGTTTTCGTAGTGATGACATCTCCAGTCCTTCCACCCTCTCACAGTTGTGCGTTCACAATTCAGTCCTGTGACCCTCTTCACTTCTAAACTGTATGCAGTCTCAACTGTCAGCTTTTTGTTGATCCCGTTCAGGTATTAATTCATCCAGAGGTGAGGCCTCACTACTGCTTTGTATGTTGAATTTAGCTCACACTATCTCAAGCAGATCAAATCCCAGCACTAATCGTAACAGACCTGTTTTGCTGAGAGTGACTGCCTCAGGAAGCACGTAATGTGTTCTTCATTAGGCATCAGACACCCCTCCCTCACACTCGTCTATCCCTGGCCTCCCAGCTTTCTCATTAGAGTGCTGTGCAGGATGGATTCAAAGCTTTTGGTAAAATTAGGGTAAAATGCATTCAGTGTATTTACTCCTTTACAACATACGGACCTGTAAAATAATGACTGATAAGTGCCTGCCTTTCATGAAGCCATGCAGTGTGGGACCCCTCAGTACACTGCCCACTAGGGCCCCTTATGGTTGATACTTTAGATAGCTTTCCATCATTTTGCCCATATAATGATGGTAGAATCACTGGCTTGAAGTTTGCTGTCAGAGTAGCTTTGCTTTCTATAGCAGTCCTACTAAAACTAACCTTCCAGTCTAGCTTCTCTTCCAGTTCACCTTCCTAAACTCATTCACTGTGTCTATGCCAGGGAATGTAACATCTGAAGCCATCATTACCGCTATTCAAGTCCATAAACCTATATGCACATTTCCTGTCTTGTAACACTAACTATACCCTTTTATTTCTAGTCATAGATGTATGGATGCAGATAGTGGTTGTTGTTGCTTTTCTCCAGAGTAACAGATGCATCCTTCTGTCTAAGCATGCCCCTTCCCTGTTCTTTATGTGCATAATCCATGCAAAGAAATATGTTTGGAACTGTAAAAGATGAAGGTCTTGAGGTAATTCTTATTTTTAGCATTAATAATTTCATTGTAGAAGCCATACATAATAGCTAAAGCTTATACTGCATGCATGAATAGAATAGTACAATACTGAGGTAGCTGTGTCTGACATGTAGCTAGCCTTGTTTTAGCTGTTTGAGTATAGATGAATTCTTAGAGAGCAATATTTTTTAAATATGTGCCGATTTAATTTTCATTTGTTCACCTTCCTAACTTCTGTTATGCAAGTAATTACAGTACTTAATTCTCAAATCTTAAATTTGGCTAATCTGTGAAGCAGCATTTCTTGATTACACGCTTCTGCTGGCACTGAACCCCCCCCCCCCAATCATCTTGCAATTATTTTATTCAAGCTACTTTCAGAAAACAGTACCTTTAGAGTAAAGCAGCAGGCACACGTGGACTAATCTTCTAACTCTTTAGTCTAGCCCTGCTGCCAGATGGCTACTCTGGCCCTCTGGAATCACCCAGTAGCCATTGTTACTGTCAGTGGAGAAAGCTGTGGGAGGGCCAAATGATATTCATATTGACAGGTTAGTACACCCATGGGGAGGAAATTATTTCACAGATCTCAGACCCTAATGATTGCATTTGACACCCTGGAATGTAAGGCATAAATCATGTTTGCCGGCTGGTAAGGGATTTGACTGTTCACAGAGCTCTAATCTAATCATTACACTTAAAAAGCAATTGCAGTAGAAAGGAAGCTTTTCAACACAAGCAGCACTACAACATCTTGTATCTTACTGCTGACGGTAGGGGGCTTCAAGTCCTAAAGTAACATGATTATTTATGTGTCAGTTTTGATCAGTAGGCCCCTATTGCAGTGTAACAGCTTCTTTCCTGTTATGTATCAGTTCATGGGATGCACAGACCAGTGTTATTGATAGAGGAAGTAGTGACAATGAGTTTGGAAACCTCTCACTCTCTCTCTCTCTCTCTTTCTTTCTGTTTTAGAAGTCTCAGTTTATTTTTGTTGCTTTAAGAGGTCTTAAGTGACCTAAGATGTAGTTTGATAATGACTGGGCGTGATCAGTATCATCTCAGAGGCAAATACTGAATAAAACATAATTCCATTTACCCAGTGCTGAAGGTTGTCAAAAGTAGAAGGACCACTGCATCTTCTGGCATGCATGATAAGTAAATACAACCATCTCAGTTGTTTAAACCATAAGTGGAACTGAATACATTGTCTTCTTTTTAATAAAGCTTCCATTCATTATGAAGTAAGGTGTCTTTTCTAGATAATAGATGTTTCTGTAAAAATTATTTTTTTAAGATTGCTATATTCTTGTTTGGTTTAATCTTTGCACTCAGATGATTAGCTTGTTCCTTGGATCCTTTTTGCTGTATTTTGATCAATTTTTTCATGAAAATAACTTTAATGTTCTCCATTACTGAGAATTACCTCTCTTTATAGATTAACTCATTGCTCATGAAGTTCAGGTGCTACTAAGGACTCTTATTTCAGCTGTGGATCATTCAGTAAACTTAACTGTCAGTAGTCGACTGGTGAAAGGAGCTTGCTAGCTAATGCATTTTCATTTTAGTTTTGGGAATTTAGTATTGGCACAGTTGGCTAGCTTGTTTTGGTTCAGTGTTAATTTTACTTAACATTTCCTGCAGAGAGCATTGTTTTCCTGTAAGGTATATTTTGAAGTCATCTCTTCATTGTTATAGATCTGGTAGTTAATTAAAACCATATGCTACTAGGGGAACATGGTTTTAAGACATTATCCCATGCATGCTGATAATGTTGGAGCAGCTGTACCTATTATAGCGTCAACGTCTCCAAAAAGAAGAAGCAGAAATTTGTGGATGCTGTACTGTCCAGTTTAAAGTTTTAAAGCATGGATGTAACCATTTAAAAAGTAGAGATGAAACCTTTAGGAAGTCATGTTTGTAATGGCTGAGCAAACAGTAATAACTAAAGCATTGCCACCTGTAAATTGTCGGTCCATCCACAGTGTGTGTGCTGACCATTCTTCTTCCGGTAACAGCGCATTCAAAGATTTTTGGTGTTCATCCATAATGCTGTTCTAAATCACTTTTCTCTGGATTGACTTCTCCTGATGTGCTTTCAGTTTTCTGAATAAAGTCTTTTCCTTTGTTTATACCTCTGTTTTCTATGAGCTGTTTAATGTGTATGTCATTTGTTGCCTGCTGTACATTTCTGGTAACTAATTACTGGAGACTGTGTGCCAGCAAATGAAGCTTGTTTGCAAGTCTGGGACATCTGGTGCCATTGCTGAAGGACAGGCATGAACAGGCAGGACCATCGGAAGTGACGGCAGGCTTTTAAAAGATGCCTTTTAGCTCTGCACAAAAGTTAGTAACTACAGTACAAATAGCATAGTATGCCCACTAGTGCAGAATACTATGCACTTCAGCAAAACCATGCTCAGAAACAGCTGAGGTTTTCTTTATTGCTTGCAGTAGAATTCATGAAGTGGTGTGGCTACAGAGTCATGTGGTAGGCTGATTTGTGGGGCCCATTCATTAGGATGAGCATCAGAGTGCACTCCTGAGAGGCTCTGGAGCACCAGATTAGTTAAGCCAGTCTACAGCCGCTGTCATTTTTAGTCTTGTACACCAAATGTAGCAGTGAGCCCCCTGTAACACTAGTGTCATTGTATATTACTAAAATGTATAGTATGGCACTAACCCATTGTTTGCACTTTACACTTAAGTGCAGAGCACGGATTGATTTACCGACACAATTAACTAGATATGTAGCTTATTCTGAGTTTGGTACAATCTTTGCCAGTGACAGTTGTTGTTGATGTTATTTGTTGTATGATGCTGAGCACTGATCATTGGGACACACCCAAAAGTTGAGATGTTTTTCTTTGTTGCTGCATTATGGAGTTAATGGGTTGTATGGGTTTTATATTTCAGTGAGGCATATGAATAATGAAGACATTGTTGTAACAACTCAGTACTGATCCATATTTTGATTCACTAGATTATGGTAGTTTTACTGATGTGTATGTGCAGGAGTCGGTGTTTATTTGCAATGCTGTTGGCGTAGAGGGATACAACCCTAACTGTGACCCAGGTGACAGGTTTGACTGAAGGACTGTGCGCTTACTGTAGGTGGTATGGGGAAGTATAGAAATGAAAACGCTTAGACTGCCTGCTTCTGTTCAAGGGGAGGGGTGGGAATGTGTATCTGGACACACATTCCTCAGTTGAGTCACAGTGGACATTGGAATGGCATATGGGGGGTGGTGTTCTGAGTGGGTCAGGATCAAATGGGGGGAGTGCAGTTATGAGTAGGAGTGGGTTCAGGGATCAGAAGTAATGGAGGGGGAGGTTACTTTCACAAGTCACAGCTAACACCTACAGTGACCCTGTGGACTGCCATCACTGTCTGCAGAGTTTTATAGGCAAAAGTAGGAGAAATTGTAGTAGGTTGGCAAACTTTTTTTTTTCCCCATATCTTACACATACCCACACCTTCAGACAGTTAAGTCCCATCAACAATATGCAAGTCTTTTAATGTGGGAGGAAACTGAAGCTTTTGGAGAAAGCCCACATAGATATAGGGGAGGGTGTGTATACTCCACATAGAGGGCACCCTAGCTGAGAACTGAACCAAAGAACCTCTTGTTGTGAGGTAAGGGGCATTTTGTTTTCATCTAACCAGTTAATCAAGCTTATAGAAGTCGATGATATTTCAGGACTACGTTTAATGTCGTATATTATCCACCAACAATTTAATATGTGTTTATTAACATACCAGTAGTATAATATAGGCCTTTATGCATCAAACCGTATAACCAATAATTGATAGCTAAAGCGAGTCACAAATTCACTTTTAAGGAATCTTTGTATTGGGTTAGCCTTTCTAGGTTACTGGAGGAGAGTTTGTTAAAGAAAATACCACATGCACATACAAGCAGATTTTTTCTGAGCCCCTACCCATCCTTTATTCAATTATATCTTTCAATATAAAATTCAATATAAATATTCAATATAAAATTCAAGACCATAAGAAGAGTTTTTACAATTACACTAGATTCTTGAAATGTGATTTCAGTGCATTTCTGGAGCATTTCTCCCCGGGCCTCCGCTGAAAACAGGATCTGTGGAACCTAGTCGGACTTTCCCGGTCAACAAATATAAAATAAATAAATAAATATCTTTCTTAATGCTGCCCTTTTACAAGCCAAGTAGAAATGGAAGAGGCTGACTTGTTTTATCATTAACCTAAGTAATGTATACCAAACATTGTTCATTTTAATTGTCCCTTTCTGGGGCTAAATTAGGAGAAGAAATCTGGAGAAATCCGAACGTAATGGGGAAACAAAGACTCAAAAATAGGGACACATTTTAAATATCGCTCTTAGAAAGTTGCTAGAATAACAGGATTTGTGTTAACATACATTTTCTGAAGAACATAGTCTGAAACTGAAATGCATGCCATTATTTTGTGACTTAAATCTTTAGATCATCCCAAATTCTTTGTCAAAAAAATACAATTTTTCTGAGGAACAGACCAAAAATATGAGGCAAAATCTGCACTTTCTGTGAAAATCTGTACAATTGAGAGGTATGTTGCATATTTGAAATTAAAGTAACAAAATGTAGATAATATGGTGCATCAGTTAGATGAACCATTAAACATTTTTATTCCTAAATGATGAATTAAGTTTTGTAAACAAGATCTGCAGTGTATTTTTTTTTTTCATTTTATCTGTGAGGAAAATATGTGGGAAAAGACAGTTTAGTTCCATTTGTGTCTGGATTAAAATACTATAGATAATATTAAGTAAATAAAATGTATTTTGCAAACAACAAACAATGAAAAACATTGACTTAAAATAAAAATAATCAGGTTTCCAAAGTACACCTATGAATTAAAGCTGCCAGAGAAAATTCAAGACCGTAAGAAGAGTTTTTACAATTACACTAGATTCTTGAAATGTGATTTCAGTGGAGTAGGAGAAGTGAAAGCTGATGAATTCTTCTTATTCCTGGTAATGAGCAAATAGCAGCTACTCCACAATCACATTTTTTTCTGGCATATTTTGTAATTTTACTTCATCTTCAAGTGTAATAAAATATAATACCCCAAAGCAATTTGCTGCACTACAAGAAATTGATAGCTTTTACTGGACTACTTTTCTTGATTGTATTAACACATTGCTTTTGAAACGCATTCTGTGTATGTATTTGACTATATACATACATATATATGTATGTATGCATGTACATGTGTGTACGTACGTATGTTTGTGTGTATGCATACACGTACACAATCATATATAATGAAAGTATATTAGAGTGTGTGTATATATGTTTTATATTTGTTTATATATTTGTATGTGTGTATATCTGTGTGTATATATGAGTCCACTTCAAAATACTGACTTTCAAAATCCCTAAACTCAAAATACTGAGACCAAAATCTCTAAAGCTCAAAGTACTGAAAAAGAATACTGGAAACACACAGGATACCAACACTTATTATATTCCAGCACAAGTAGATGCTGAAACAAATAAAACACAAAGCATATTACTCTTCTCCAAGTAGAAGCAGGGGGGCAAGCCCCCATGCATCCCCCTGTGGGGGGGCTGCGTCCATCACACCCCCTGCTACTTAAATATATCAACTCCGAGATTGCACTTTAGTGTAGTGAAGTGCAATCTCGGAGTGGATATATTTAAGTAGCAGGGAGTGTGGGGTGCAGGGCGACTTGTCCCCCTGCCTATACTTGCAGAAGAGTATGTTTCTGTATGTAGTTCTGCTGCAGTATAGTTGTGTTGCTGTACTTTGTTTTTCTTTTCTATATTTTGAGTTACAGTATTTTGAGCTTTAGAGATTTTGGTCTTAGTATTTTGAGTTTAGGGATTTTGAAAGTCAGTATTTTGAAGTGGACCCATATATATATATATATATATATATATATATATATATATATATGTGTGTGTGTGTATGATATACTGTATATGTGTGTGTGTGTATATATATATATATATATATATATATATATATATATATATATATAGTGTGGATACAGTTCCTACACATTTCATCAAATGCAGATGTTGAATAAAATTAATTGAATACATATTTCATTCAGTCATTTCTCATGGAAAAGTGTAGAAAGAGTATTGTTGTTCAATGTTGGTGTGGTTTACAATCTTGGGGTAGTAGGAGTCACAAGTTAATGTAGTCTAGAACATAAGTTATATCTTGCATATGCCCACTGTTGTGCTGTATCCACATTTTTAGGAGTGTGTGCATCAGTAGTGATTCACTTTGTGTGATGTTTTCTCTTTTCTTTATGTTTGTGCAACCTTGGAGTAAGTGTAAGGGGATGTGGGGAAATCCCCACATGGTGACTGCAGATGGCTTGCTCCTGAAGAGACACAGTTTTGAAGGAGTATGTCCGGTATCTGACATTTTCTTTAAAATGGGTTTTCAACGAAATATGTTTTTGGTATATTTTTTCAGTGACATATAATTTAACCAAATTTGTATTCAGTGAAATTTAACGTGTTTGTGTGTGTGCATCATATATATATATATATATATATATATATATAAGTGGATTTTCTTCTACTGTCTGCCATGAGGTTGATGTAAACACTCCAGTTATACTGGTGACATCCTAAACTCTCCCCAGGTGTGTGTGTTTCAACACTTACAACCCGAAGGGCTACCATCACAGTTTTTGGAGTGCCAAGCCCACATCCCTCCAGGAAACAGCCCTTGATGTCATGCTAGCCTCCACTTGTACAAGAGGAATTAGTGAACAGGAATACCACCACTCCCCCCTCCCCCAAGAATGAGTGAGCCATTGGCTGCTCATCTCCCATCCTTTCCCAACAGGCTTTTCCATCACCTGAACATCTTCTCAGACTAAGATAATCTGGGCTGCTGTAAGGGCAGTGTCTTTCTGATAATGTGGTCCGCTGTAAGTGCAGTGTCCTTCTGATAATGTGGGCTGCTGTAAGGGCAGTGTCTTTCTGATAATGTGGGCTGCTGTAAGGGCAGTGTCTTTCTGATAATGTGGGCCGCTGTAGGGCCAGTGTCCTTCTGATAATGTGAGCCCCTGTAAGGGCAGTGTCACAGCTCAGGATCCGTTGTTTGGATTTTCAATACAGCTTTGGCTAAAGGTTGTATAACTTAGACCACTATGCACATTTGATGTTAAAAATGTTACTCTAAAAAAAAAATCATGGGATATGTTTTATTGCGTGCAAATTTTGTCAGATGCATTACAGTTAAATTGAATTACAGCGTGACGGTTTAGCACCGCTGAGTTCTACCCAACAAAGATGTTCTTCGTCTTCCATTGCTGCAGTCCTAACAATTGGGTATAGTCCGCATCCAGTCGGCCCGAATACCAGAGTATAAGGCTGACGTCGGTCATGGCGCATTAGACTGACGTCAGAACGTCAGGGTACTAATGCGCATGACCGGCGTCCTATCCTCAGTCTTTTTTGCCGCGTGGTCCGATGCAGAAGCAGTTTTGCGAGTGCAGGTTGGCGTTCTGAGATATTTCCGAAACCGGAGTTTCAGACCGAATCAGAGTTGGCTAAGTACCCCGTTGGGGAACATTTTGGTTTTTTCTTGCCTCAGTATTTAACCGGATGTCAGAAAAAGTGAATAACTGTATTTCTTGTGGGAAACAGATACCGCATAAGGATTTCCATACTTTGTGTATACCTTGTTTAGGGCCTGAGCACGACGTTGTTGGTTGCCGCTCTTGTGCTAGGTTTAACAAACGCACTATTAAGAGGAGGTTAGACTGTGCCAGGTTAGTGTTTGGGAAACGTTGCAATTATAAAATGCCGTTGGATGCTCCGACGCCCGCTTCATCCAAGAAGCGCAAGGACAAAACAGCGAAGCCTAGGGTTGAAGAACCGGCAGTCCCGGACGTCGGTTCTTTAGGAGGCTCAGTGGAGCCAGAGGTTTTGCCAGGAGTTTCTATGGAGTCTCCGGCAGAAACTTTACTGTTACAAGATGTCCCATCTCAGGAGGCAGGCCAGGCTGAAGGGGCTTCTCAGGGGCCTTTTCTTCCCTCTTGTCCCACAGTAATTAGAGCCTCTCCTTCTGTTGCTAAAGCTTCTTTTAGAGGTAGGCCAATTTCAGCTTCAGTGGGGGCTTCTCCTAGCTTTTCGGGTTCTGTACCTAAGAAACATATGCTTAAAATGGCAGAAGATTTGATTACTATGATTAGAGGTTCTATGGGCCCTCCTGCTAAGAGGCCTAGGGTGGAGCCGGAGTTTGCCAGATTTGAACACGGTTCAGAGGCTTCTGAGTCCTCTGCGGATGATTTACAGGAGTATCCTCCTTATTCTGATTCTGATGTGGATGATGCCACTCCTTCTTCTCCTCCTGAGGATTTTTCATTTTCAGAGACTCTGCATTCCATGAGGGAGCACTTTAAATGGGAAGGCCAGGATTACTCTGATTCCAGGAAGAGGCTTAGGGAATTCTTGTTTTTACCCCAGCATAGGCCCTTAGCTATACCTCCTGTGTTGCCTGTGGTGGAAGATGTTTTTGCAGAGGCTTCCCTGAACCCTGATTCTTTGCCTCCTGCTCCTGTTAAACCTGATAGGTACTATAGGGTGCCTGAAGCTCATAAGTATTTGTTTAAGAGTCCTAGGGCGGACCCAGAAACTGTTTCTCAGGGGCCTAAAGGTGTTAAAGCCTCTGTGGTTAGAAATCCTGTTCCCACTGACAAGGAGGCTAGGGCTTTGGATAGGTGGGGTAAGAAACTGTATACTTCTTCCACTCTAGCCATGAGAGCATTGAATTGTCAGTTCCACATGCTGAAATATCAAAATTATCTCCTTTCTCAATTGAAGTCTAAGGTGGATGCTTTGGCGGAAGGTATTGAGTGTAAAGAGTTGCTGGATTTGGTTTATGTGTCTGAACAAGTGGGCAAGCATTCTTTGCAATGTGGCTTTGATGCTGTGCAGGCCTCCTCGAGGGTGGCTGCCACTAGTTCTGTTCTTCGCAGGCATGCCTGGTTAAGAGATCAGAATTTGGCTGAGCATGTTAAGACAAGGATTTTGGATGCACCTTTACAGTCTGATGTGTTGTTTGGTTCGCCTGTGGAAGCAGTTTTAAAGAAAATGGAGGACAAAGCTAAATCTATGCAAACTGTTAAGAATTTTTTGCAGGTACAGCCACCAAGTTTAGTAGAAATTGGCCTGCTAAGGGGTGGACTTATCCTGCTTATGACTCCCAGTCTAGGGGTAGGTCTAGACGTGGTAGGGGCAGGGCTCAAGGTTCTTTTAGGTCTAGAACAGGAGTTCACCTGCTCAGACTTCTAGTGAGGGTAGGGGTCAGTCCTTTCGTAAGCAGACCCAATGCCCTGCCTTTTCAGCTGCCAGTAGATTCTCGTCTGGCAGCTCCTTTGGGTGGACGACTGTCTCTTTTCAAAGAAAATTGGGATTTAATTACTCAAGACAGATGGGTGTTGGACATTATTCACCACGGTTACAGGTTTTATTTCCATACAATGCCCCCTTTCAAAGGCATGCCAGACGTTCCTCCTCCACAAAGAAAAGAGGCTCACAAGCAAGTTTCTCAGTTACTCAAAATGGGTACCGTTCAGCCAGTCCCTGTATCAGAAAGGGGCCTAGGCTTTTATTCCGCATGTTCCTAGTACCAAAGAAGGGGAACACGTGGAGACCAATTTTGGATTTATCTCTCCTCAACACTTATCTGGACATTCCCAAGTTCAAGATGTTGACGTTACAACAGCTTTTACCTCTGCTGGGCAAAGATCACTGGATGGTAACTTTAGATCTCAAGGAAGCTTACCTTCATGTGCCTATCAGGCTAAGTTGCAGGAAGTATCTGCGGTTTCGAGCTGGAGATTCTCATTATCAGTTCTCTGCATTGCCCTTTGGCTTATCTACTGCGCCCAGAGTATTCACCAAGGTTCTGGCTCCAGTGATAGCTTACTTCAGGCTACAAAGAATTCAAATCTATCCTTACTTAGACGACTGCCTGATTCTGGCTCAAGAAAAGGAAGACCTTCTACAGCATCTGGAATATGTTATAGCAGTGCTAAGATGCCTAGGGTATTCTGTGAACGAAATAAAGTCCAGTCTAGTACCCTCTCAAGACATGTGCTTTCTGGGTGTGAGACTGAATACAGCGGCCCAGATGGCCTTTTTAACCCCGGACAAACAAATGAGTCTGTCACTTTACTTCCATCATCTATCTCATCAGTCCGTGCTGACTGCAGAGACAGTCCTTCAAGCATTAGGGTTCATGGCATCTTGTATTCTGGTGCTTCCCAATGCCAAACTGCATATGAGGAAGTTACAATGGTATCTCAAAAATGTATGGACACAGCACTGCCAGGATTTAGACACTGTCATTCCCATAATACCTTGCCTTCAAAGGGAATTTTTGTGGTGGGCTCAGGAATGTCACCTAAACAAGGGACTCTCTGTGACCCGGCCAGAGGCAAGTCAGATTTTAACGACAGATGCCTCGGACATTGCTTGGGGAGCTCATCTACTTGGACAGTGGATACAAGACAAGTAGCCTGCCAGACTACAGCATCTACATATCAACATGAAGGAGATGTTAGCAGTCCAGTTCGCTTTACTGGCTTTCAAGGAGTTACTTCTTCCAGGACAGGTGTTGATTCTAACAGACAACACAACTGTCATGTGGTACATCAACAAGCAAGGGGAAACACATTCTTATCCTCTATGCAGGCAAGCAATGATTTTATGGGAGATTGCGCTAAGCTTGCAACTAACTCTTCAGGCAAGGTTTCTGCCAGGAGCACAGAACTCCTTAGCAGATGTGTTAAGCAGACGAATCATGGATCCCCACGAGTGGAAACTGGATCTTCATGTATTTCAGACATTGACAGTGTCATGGGGAACTCCAGACATAGATCTGTTCGCTTCTCCACTAAACCACCAGCTGCCAAAGTATTGCACGAAGGGGTTTCATCACACAGCTTGGAAAGTGGATGCTCTGTCTTTCAGTTGGGAAAATCTTCATGTGTATGCCTTTCCACCTCTGCCTCTTCTTCCAAAGGTGCTATTAAAGGTCAGACAAGACAGGCCAAGGATGATTTTGGTAGCTCCAGATTGGCCTCGGCAACACTGATACCCACTACTACGGAGTCTGGTAAAGAAGCCTCCATGGCCTTTACCTCTGATTCCTCATCTGTTATCTCAGGAGGACGGTCATCTGCTCAATGTCAAGCTTCACTCTCTTCATCTGACAGCCTGGCATATTCTGTATTGAAACACAGCAGGTCTCAACTTCCTCAACAAGTTTTAAATGTGATTATGGAAGCTAGACGACCTAGTACAAGGAGAGTGTACGCAGCAAAATGGAAGAGATTTTTATTTTGGAGTGCAGCAAGGAATTTGGAGATTTCTGAGCCTAATTTGAGTGTGGCTCTTCAATATCTTACCGAGTTATTGGACAGAGGGTTGTCCTTCTCTTCTATTAAGATTCATGCTGCAGCAATTTCAGCTCACTATGATTGTGACCCGCCTTTGTTTTCACATCCTTTGTTCAAGCAGTTTCTTAGAGGGGCAAAGAATATAAGACCCCCACGTAGAGCTCCTACTCCTGCTTGGGATCTCAATTTTGTGTTGGAAAAACTTACTCTACAACCTTTTGAGCCTGCGGCTACTGCTGAATTGAAATATTTGTCATGGAAGACTGCTTTTTTGTTGGCTATTACTTCTGCAAGAAGGGTGTCTGAGTTGCAGGCCCTTATGGCAGTCGAGCCCTTTTTGATTTTCCATAAGGATAGGGTATCATTACGTACTAATCCTTCCTTTATGCCTAAGGTGGTTTCTAGTGTGGCTTTAAACCAGACTATTCATTTGCCTACTTTTTATGCAGACCCCCAAAATAAAGGGGAAAAGATTTTGCATACTTTAGATGTACACAGGCAATTGCGTTATTACTTAAGCAGGACTAAGGATTTTAGACAGTCTCAGCAGTTGTTTGTTTCTTTTGCTTTGAGTTCAGGGCAAGCCTGTGTCAAAACAAACTATTTCTAGGTGGATTGGCTTTTGCATTGCATTTTGTTATTCCCATCATGGCAAGGAGGTTCCAGCTGGGATTAGGCCTCATTCCACTAGGGCTACTGCCACTTCAACAGCATTTCTACGGGGGGGTGGCAACTAAGGATATTTTGGAAGCAGCTACTTGGAGTTCAGTGCATACTTTCTCTAAGCATTATCACCTTCCTATCTACTCTAAGTCTAGGGCTGGTTTTGCCACAGCTGTTTTGCAAGGCATGTTGTCAGCTCCTGCTTCTTTATGATTTGCCAGCCTCCCTTACCTCTGCTTTGGGATTCTACCCAATTGTTAGGACTGCAGCAATGGAAGACGAAGAACATAGTACAGTTTTGTACCTACCATAAATGTAGATGTTCGAGGATTCCATTGCTGCAGTCCAATTTACCCTCCCTCCTTCCCCTCTGTGTTTAGGGGTGGTAGTGTAGGTGAGCTTACCTGCTTATATTTTTGTATATATTGTTCATGTTTTGGTGCAGGTTTTTTGGGCCTTGTCTTTTTAGGGTCTTCTGACATCTGGGGCAAGAAAAGACTGAGGATAGGACGCCGGTCATGCGCATTAGTACCCTGACGTTCTGACGTCAGTCTAATGCGCCATGACCGACGTCAGCCTTATACTCTGGTATTCGGGCCGACTGGATGCGGACTATACCCAATTGTTAGGACTGCAGCAATGGAATCCTCGAACATCTACATTTATGGTAGGTACAAAACTGTACTTTTTATAAAATGATTTCAAAACTGATGTAAACTCCATTAGAAGTCTCATGCCAAGAACATGAGTGAGCAGACATACACCTGACTGCTGCTGTTTGTAACATCAACTTGGTAATCTTTCATTGTTTTATTCTTTTATATATGTTGAAATTCCTAAAATTATCCTGCTTTTCATATTTAATGTTTTTCTGTGGATTTGTGACATACTATTTCAGCTTCAGTGTGTTATATAAAGTTGATTTTAGTCTCTCTTTCAGAGAAACTTTGAGAAGCTGGTATTGTATCTAAACTGTTGCCTGTTCACATAGCATGAAGCTTGCTAAGAGATACCAAGCAGGTGCTAAGTGAGTTGCATCAGACTGAACTCTTTTGTGGTGTTCTGCAGTGTTTGGGCTTAACCTATGTTGTTTAATTTACTCATATTTAGCAGTGGTAGTATATCTTGTTCTTTTTACCTTGTATCTTGAGAGTTTTTGAAATAAGATTATGAAAAATCTTACATGATAAGTTTAATAAGGAATGTTGAAAAACATGCACTCATTTCATTTTTCAAATAATGTTCTGTATTTTGGTAACACATACATGTTCTTTTAATACCCATTATTAAATTAAAAGCAACACAAAGATTTGTTTGAAAATGATGTGGGTCATTTAATGTACAGGTTCTTCTTTCAGACTCTTGTCAATATAAAATGTCAGAAAAAGTATTTTTGCCAATGTGTTCCTTGTTTTTTTAAAGCTCAAATTAAAACATTGTAGAGGTTTTTACACTTCACTTATTATAAAATAGTATGTAAAACTGCCAAAGGATCCTTGCTATAAATAAGTTAATGAATAATCTGGTATTCAGTCTCTGAACTGTAAGCAGAGGCTTATCACTTCATTTATCTTCTGTAACAGGAGGGTTGTATTGAGGTGAAATGTGTCTTGCATTCCAATCAGCCAGAAATTCATCTTTATGTATCACTACAGCTTTGGCAGAATGCTTCTCATCCATTTACAGTATTTCCTCAGCTTGTGTTCTTTGTTAATCTATAAGCAGTGCCAAACTGAGAAATGTTTCTGTCTTGTTGATTAGTGCAGTTTTGAATAAACTGCCAGATTACTTATGTCAAAGCGAATGGGTCACAGGAGGACTTGTAAAGAGGGATATCCGAGAGTATGGAAAGCTTTATTGTGGATATCCTTTCATTTAGCCTGCAAGTAATGTATGTACATATACCAAACACACACACACACACACACACACACACACACACACACACATATATATATATATATATATATATATATATATATACACAGAGAGAGAGAGAGATGTGTATCTGTCCTTCCATCCACAGCCCCTTTTCACATTTTAGCACATGGGGTCAGGGTGTCACTTTAACAGTGACAATCATCTAGAGCCAAGGTTTACATCACTGGATGACTATCCGTGTATTATGTATTTTTTTTCAGGTAAACACACACTGTGTCAAGTAATTTTACTTGAGACAGAGAAAATTTCTCTCTTTTCTCTGAAAAAGCCATTTTTCTACAGTAGGATAGGTTGATTAACAGACTGCAACAGAAAGCAAATTTCTTTCTAGAAGGCAACAGTTTTACTATAAAATTAAGACAACACAGCACAGCTAATGTAGAAATGTCTGCATGGCAGTGATTTTTAAGTGTTTTCTTTATAATTTAGCTTTCCCTGACAAGTGTACAAGTTTTACAGAATTGCTGTAGTATAAACAGATTAAACCAGGTTGTGCTGTGCAACTAAAAACTGAAAACAGATCATGGTTAAAATTACACAGCAGCAGCAGCAAGTTGTCCTAACTTAGTCAAGTAATCAACATTTTTTTACATTTATTGCATATGACTGCATTATTAGTGACAATATTCCCAGCTTATTGCAGACTCTCAGGTAAAACAGTTAAGAAAAATCTGCAGAAGAGCAACACAAATGTAAAGTAATTTAAAAGTATGCAATTACAGGATAGAATGCTTTCATAGAAAGAGGAAGGCTGCAGGCTGTGAAATGCACGTCCTGAGTTTGGAGACACTTCATTTGTCAAATACTGGCTATAAAGGGAAAAATGTAGCTTCAAACAGCTTTATTTTCCTTTTGAGAGGTGGTGAGCCATGTTTTAGGCTGCATTATGTTAGAGGCTGGGGAAATGTTTGACACGCAGCAACGTGTTGCATATTGCTTGCAGATTTTGCATTAATTGCCCTTGGAGTGACTGCAGAAGATGGGAAAACACTTAATTCTTCATAGTTAACTAGTATCACTTTAGGTGAGATAGTCTGTTGGTTGCACTTTGTGATGCCACATAGCCTGACACTCTGACCTCGGTGTGATAGATTATAGCAAGAGTCTGAGTTTATAGAGTTGGGAGGTCATAGGAACTCATAGACTCGTATATTATTCCTATACTAACTAGCTTTGTAGGTCATTTTAAGGCTAGCCAATTACCCTTAATGATAATCAAACCCTGCACCTTGTGTCTGTAATGTAAAATGCCTTTAGCACTAGCTCAGTCCCCAAGCAGTGACCATTCCCAAACAGACATGGTGCAGAAACAAAACAGTGCAGTGAAGGACATTATTCTACTGTAGACCTTTAGCTGAGTAGTCAGAATCAGTAATTCACCTAATAAACTTAGTAGTCAGACTTTCCAAATCCATTAATAAACTGAGTAGTCAGACTTTCCAAATCCAGGAGTAACTGAGTAGTCAGAATACCTTTATCTGAGAATAAACTGAACTCAGTAGGCAGACATTCTAAATCCATGAATAAACTTGAGTAGTCAGACTCCCCAGCCCAGGAATAATTTAGTAGTCAGACTCACCATATCCGAGAGTAAACTGAAAAATCCAGGAGTAACTGAGTAATCAGACTCTCCAAATTCAAAATAAGTTGAGTAGTCAGGCTCTCCAAATCCAGGAATAAACTGAGCAGTCAGAATCCCCATGTCCGAGAATAAACTGAGTAGTCAGGTCTCCAAATCTAGGAGTAATTTAGTAGTCAGACAGTCCAAATCCATGAATAAACTGAGTAGTCAGACTCACAAAATCCAGGAGTAATTGAATAGTTAGACTCTATCCAAGAATAAACAGATAGTTAGACTCTCCAAATCCAGGAGTAGCTGAGTAGTCAAACTTTCCCAAATTAAAAAAAAAGGGTAGTCAGTGTCCATGTGTAATTGAGTAGTCAGACTTTCCAAATCCATGAACTGAGTAGTCCGACTCTCCAAATCCAGGAGTAACTGAGTAGTCAGACTCTCCAAATTAAAAAAAAAAATGAGTAGTCAGTCTACAAATCCAGGAGTAACTGAGTAGTCAGATTCTCCAAGTCCAGGAGTCAGATTCTCCAAATACAGGAATAAACTGAGTAGTCAGATTCTCCAAATACAGGAATAAACTGAGTAATCATAATGACCATATCCAAGAATAAACTGAGTAGTCAGACTGTTCAAATCCAGGAATAAACTGAGTAGTCAGAGTCAACATATCAAGAATAAACTGAGTAGTCAGTCTTCAAATCCAGGAGTGAGTAATCAGACTCTGCAGATCTGGGAATAAACTGAATAGTTGGAATCATATCATATCCAAGAATTTTTTTCCACAATCTGCTGAACTACTTAACCTTAATGTCCGCCATTTAAGTGCATTTACAGTGGATTCCCCCCTCCATCCATAATGTCTTCCTGTTACATTTCCCTTTTGAAAACTTCCATTTATTTGGCATTTCTTTAAAAATATATGACAAGCAGGGCTTTGAACACATGGAGCATACTACTAGAATGTATGGTGTAAATAGAATGCTTGGACATTGAGGATCTTGGAATAATGAAACTAACCAAAGTATGAATCAGTGTGTTTAGCCTTTCATTTAGTTTTCTGCTCTGGAATTGTGTTTGTATACAAAGGCTTCCTATAATTAACTAAAGTGGCAGGTAAACTTTGTAAGATTGTCATTTGAATTCTGGACTTTGCAAAAGGAGGGTATGCTACCATAATGAAATTTGTATCAGACTGGTGAGACCCCCCCCCCCCCCAAGGGGTTGCACGTCCAAAGTTTCTTGTCTGATCATTAGCAGTAGTTGTAACATTTCAATATCTAATAATGTGCTTAAGTAAAACAATAACCACTTTTGCTGCATATGGAAAGGTAAAGTATAAGTGGCATATCTTTATGGACTCGGGAAGCACTGTCTGTAGTCTAGCCAGTCTGATTTTAAAGAGTTGGCCTAGCACCTGAGCACCCTACTGGGAAGGGGAGAGGAAAGCAGTGGTGCATTGCTTATGTAGCTTGTGGTGGGGAGGAGTTACAAGCAGCGATGACAACTTTGGTGGTGTAACTGAATCGTGCATCCCGTACTTTCAAACTACTGGGGTTCATACCAACAGGTGATCTTGGCCATTTTGGCCTTACATCCTTTCATTTTTTGGTCATTATTATGTTGTATCATTTTATGTCAAGCATGGGGATGGGGTAGAGCACAGAAGAAAAAATCCCTCTGGCTTTGTGTATGACACTAAACTGGGACACCTGTCTAGTGGTTAGGGATCAAAACTGGGAGTGAATTCTGTCATCCAAGGGCAAGGAGAGACACCACTGGGCACTGAAGATCTGCTCTTTAAGTGCCAAGTGTGTGAAGGCATGTGTGCATGTATAAATAGATGAACACAGAGTGAATTTGTATATGTTTGTCACCTAATCTGTTCAGATTAAGCATGCATACATAACAGGCAAACGTTATAAAGTTAAAATTTTGAGAACAAACTGAAAAGTCAAAGACATCTAATGAGTAAAATAGAACTGCAGCAACCTTTCCTTTTTTCAAGGCTATGTTCGTTTCTGCTGTTTTTCCAGACTTCTGGATTAGTGGCAAGGCAACTGTTAATTAGATTCCCGTTTTTTTTCAAAAGTCTGCCATTTAAATCAACTAGGTTGTGAAACTTGCAGGGAAAAGGTAATTTATTCTCACCCCCAAGGCTGGGTAGTCTCAGAGTTAGTAAAAATGGAAGTGTGGGGTGTGGGCTGAACCTGGGACAACCCTGCAGAAACACTCTTGTGTTTCTGTTAAAGCTGAGAATGTGCATTGTTGACTTTATAGATGAATTATTTTGCCATGTGAACTTTCACAATCTGATTTTCTAGAGTAGTTCCAAAAATTTTGATGCAAATTTACTGATTAACTTTGTTGCTCAATAACTGAAATAATGTACTAAGTCAGACTGCATAGGTTGTCCTGTATTTCACTGTACTTAGGCTAAAATGTGTGGCATTTTAGATCATTAGATGATGCAGAATAACGAAGGCTGTCTTGCGTTATCAATGTGTTTTGGCTAAGTGGCTATAAGTGTTGCAGTCTAATATAACTGTAACAATCTCTTTCTGTTCACTTTTTGCACTAAGTAGTTATCATGTTGTGTTAGCTTTACAGTGGATAACAAGCTTTTTCTGTCTCTCTCCCCCTCTGTTTAGCAAAATATTACAAGGTAAGTCTAGCAATATCTTCTCTGTCAGCTTGCTTCTACATTTGTTCTAAGAAGCCTGCAGCTCTGAATTTGGTTATGGATAGAAATTAGTTATATGAACAAGACTGACTCAATATTCTTCGTGTTTCACTGTTGCAGTCATTACCTTTGGGTTATCTGCTTGCAGTAGCCCTCAGTTGACCTTAGTAACAAAGTCTTGGGTCCTGCGTCGGATGCTGCCCCTTCTTCCATGACGTCAGGTCGTCGGGTATAAAACATGCAGCCCACGTCATTGCATCAGTTTTTCTTGTCACGCAGTGCCTGAAGCAGAAGCAGTTCGCAAGTGCTGGTCGGTAGACTCCTGAAATTTTCGTTTTCGAGTTTCAGAACCAAAGTCTTCAACTAAAGCTAAGTACCCTGTTGGGGAAACTTTTTCTTGCTCCTTACCGATGTCAGTAAAAGTTAATAATTGCATTACTTGTGGAAAGCAAATAGCTCACAAAGATTTTCTTTCATACTGTATTCCTTGCCTGGACCCTGACCACAACATACCTTGCTGTCGGTTTTGTGCTTTATTTAATCAGCGCACTATCCGTCGTCGGTATATTTTCGCCTCTAAATATTTCGGTTCTCTGTTTAGTTATCCAGAAATGTCGTCTGTTAGCCATCCGACTACTGAGATTCAGAAAAAATGCACAGATAAAGACAGAGACAGGCCGCCTAGGTCCAAAACTGCCGACGAAGCTTCTCCTAAGCCATTCGGCAGTTCGCTGGTACTCAGTGAGGTGCTTTCGCAGCCCCTGATACCCATTACTTCTGATTCACAGGCCTCTACTGAGACCCATTCGGAATCTGGTATGCCACTCATGCTTCAACTGTGGAACCCGTGGATGTCTCTAACTTGGATGGGTCCGGAGCCACTGTGCAGGCACCGGCTTCTGAGGGTGTATTCAGGCCTACGGACTTGCATATTAAACCGACGCTTCCTTCTTCATTTAGGCCTAAATCTCGAACCATGCCTAAGAAACCGACGCTCAGGCCTCCATGCCTAAAAAACAAATGATAAGAATGGCTGAAGATCTTCTGACTTTAATCAGGGGAAGCCAGACTCCCCCTTCTAAGAGACCTAGGGCTGAAGTTGTTTATGAATCTTCTGACCAGGATTCTGATTTTTCTTATTCTTCTGATGATCTGGATTTGCTCTTATCTACTTATGAGGATTCTGATGCAGAGGATATTCCCTCTGCTTCCCCTCCAGAGGATTTTTCTTTTGGTGAAACCTTACATACTCTAAGGGAGCATTTCCACTGGGAAAGCCAGGATTTTTCTGATTCAAAAAAGAGGCTTAGGGATTTCTTATTCCTGCCTCAGCATAGGCCTTTAGCTATACCTCTTGTACTAGACATTGTTGATTATGCCTTTTCGGAATCTAGTTTGGCCCCTGATTCTTTGCCTCCTGCTCCCAGAAAACCTAACAGATATTACGGGGTTCCTGATTCTCATAGGTTTCTTTTTAAAAATCATATTGTGGATCCAGAGACTATTTCACAGGGACCCAAGGGCATTAAGGCTTTTACTGCTAAAAATCCTACCCCTTCTGATAGAGACACCAGGGTGCTGGATAGATGGGGTAAGGAGGTTTACACTTCTGCAAACTTGGCCATTAGGGCTTTAAACTGCCAGTTTCATATGTTAAAGTATCAACAACATGTTGTTGGGTTGTTTAAACAGAAAATTATGTTGATTCATGACTGTGCTGAAAATAAAGAATTACAGGATTTAATGCATTCTGCTGAACAGTTTGGTAAACATACCTTGCAATGTGGATTTGATTCATTAGAGGACTCTTGCAGGGCTGCTGTTAATGGGTCTGTGCTCAGAAGGCATGCTTGGTTTAAGGAGCAATCTTTGCCTGATCATGTTAAAGTTAAACTGTTGGATGCTCCTTTAAATCAGGACTGCCTGTTTGGTAACAAAGCTGAGGAAGTTCTTAAAAAGATGGAAGATAAGGCTAAATCTATGCAAATTGTTAAAGATTTCTTGCAAGTTTAGTCTCCTATATTTAGTAGGCATTGGCCCTCTAAAACGTGGTCCTTTCCAGCCCCTTCCAGGTCTTCTCAAGCCAAACCTAGACACAGCAGAAACCCCAGATTTCAGTCCCAGGGGACACAAGACTAAGCAGAGGGGGTTTTCCGTACCCAAATCCGGGAGTTGTAAGACTCCTTCCTATGGAAAACTGTCTCAATGACTTGCTTTTAAAACTTCCAAGCACTTCCCAGCTGAATGCTCCTTTAGGTGGAAAGATTGGTCTGCAGGCCAAAAACTGGGAACTCATTACCCAGGCCAAATGGGTTTAAAATATAGTGTCCCAAGGATACAGATTTCACTTCCAGACATTACCAACACCAAGCGGGTGGCCAGATCTACCCCCAAATCAGTGGGCAGAGGCCCAAAATCAAGTACTCTCTCAGTTAAGCATGGGGGCTATTCAGTTGCTACCAGAAGAGGAAAAGTGACAAGGTTTCTATTCGAAACTTTTCTTGATACCCAGAAAAGGCAATATATCGTGTCCTATCCTGGACCTTTCTACTCTAAACACCTTTCTGGTGATTCCAAAATTCAAAATGCTGACTCTTCACCAGCTACTTCCTATGCTAGGCAAAGATGCATGGTTGGCAACACTAGACTTAAAAGAAGCATACCTGCACATCCCTATCAAGAGAGTCTTGCAGAAGATACCTACGCTTCAAAGAAGGCTACATGCACTATCAGTTCTCTGCACTACCCTTTGGCTTATCTACTGCCCCCAGGGTATTCACAAAGTGCCTAGCTCCAGTTATTGCATTTTGCAGGCAAAGAAATATTCAAATACCCATACCTGGATGATTGTCTAATTCAAGCAGAAAGCCAGGACATACATTTGAATCATCTGGCCTTTGTTCAAAGGGTGCTGACTTGTCTGGGGTACACCATAAATGAAAAGAAATCACACCTGGTACCCTGTCAATAAATGATATTCCTGGGAGCAAGCTTGAATACAACTTCCCAGATGGCTTTCCTCATGCCAGAGAAATGGATTCATTTGACAACCTACTTCAAACAAGTGTCCACAAAAACCCAGCTACCTGCAAGGCAAATACTGCAAGCCTTGGGGTTCATGGCCTCCTGCATTCTTCTAATTCCATATGCAAGGCTGCATATGAGGAAACTACAGTGGTGTCTTAAAAGCCTATGGTGTCAACATTCACAGGATCTAGAAGCAATGATTCCTATCATACCTTGCCTACGCCTAGAGTTCCTTTGGTGGACAGAGGCCTGCCACCAAAACAGGGGACTACCATTCACACTACCCCCTGCCGCTCAAACCTCAACAACAGATGCATCAGATTATGCTTGGGGGGCTCGCCTGGCAGGGAAGTGCATTCAGGGCAAATGGAACCCAAGTCAAATGCACCTGCACATAAATCAAAAGGAAATGTTAGCTGTACAGAATGCTCTGACAGCCTTCAAGGACCACATACTTCCAGGGCAACTAATGGTAAAGACGGACAACACCACTGTCATGTGGTACATAAACAAGCAGGGGGGTACACATTCTTAACCCCTCTGCAGACTAGCCAGGGCATTGTGGAACACAGTCTTGAGCTACCAAGTGAATCTACAAGCTCAATTCCTGCCAGGAAAACTAAATGCACTGGCAGACGGACTAAGCAGAAACCTCATGGACCCACACGAGTGGAAACTGGAACCAAGAATTTTCAACATGTTGACAAGCAAATGGGGGAGCCCAGATATAGACCTGTTTGCCTCCCCCCAGAACCATCAATTGGACAAGTTTTGCACAAGGATTCCCCACAAGCTAGCTTGGAAAGTGGATGCTCTATCCTTCAGCTGGAAAAAAACTATCAGTTTATGCCTTTCCTCCTCTGAATCTGCTCTCCAAGGTACTATTAAAGATCAAACAGGACAAACCAAGGATGATTTTAATTGCACCAGACTGGCCACGCCAACACTGGTACCCCATCTTGTGCAGGGTGTCACGCTTGGCCCCATGGCACCTGCCTCAGACTCCATCCCTGTTGTCTCAGCAGGAGAACCAGATTCTGCACCCTCAGCTGCAAACCCTGAACCTAGCAGCCTGGATAATTACCTAATCTCTCCTTTTCCATCCCTCAGTAAATCAGTGATGGATATAATTTTAGAGGCAAGGTGGCCCAGTACTAGAAAATCTTATGCTGCAAAATGGAAAAGATTTTGTGCCTGGAATCAGTCTCAAGGAATGATTGCAGCAGTGCCAAATTTACCTCAGATTCTGCAATACTTGACTGAGATGCTTCATAAGGGCTTGTCCTTTTCCTCCATCAGAATTCTCATCTCAGCCATTTCAGCTCATTATAGCACAGAGGCTCCCCTCGTCTCTTACCCACTGCTCAAGCAGTTCCTCAGGGGGGCCAAAAATTTAAGGCCACCCAGGAGAGCTCCAACTCCAGCCTGGGACCTTAACTTTGTCTTGGAAAAGCTCACTCTTCCTCCTTTCAAGCCAGCTGCTACTGCAGATTTAAAATTGCTTTCCTAGAAAACAGCTTTCCTTTTAGCAATCACTTCTGCAAGAAGGGTATCTGAATTACAGGCCCTTATGGCAGTGGAGCCTTTCATCATCTTTCATGCGGACAGGGTGTCCCTCAGAACCAATCCCTCCTTCATGCCCAAGGTGGTATCCAGTGTGTCTCTTAATCAGTCTGTTCATTTGCCTACCTTCTTTCCTAACCCACAGAACAAAGGGGAATGGATACTGCACTCCTTAGATGTGCACAGACAACTTGGATTATACTTGGACAGGACTAAAACTCAAAGGAAATCTGAACAACTGCTGGTGGCATTTGCTGCAGGGAAAGAGGGGAAAGCTATTTCAAAGCAAACCATTTCAAAATGGCTAGGCCACTGCATTCATTTCTGCTATAAGCACTATGAAAAACCTGTCCCAAAGGGCATCAGATGAAATTCAACCAGGACTGCATCTAACTCTACAGCCTTTTTCAGGGGCGTTCCTACCAGGGACATCCTAAAAGCTGCTACCTGGAGTTCTGTACATACTTTCACCAAGCATTATCATTTGCCATTTTTCTCTAAATCCAGAGCTGGCTTTGCCACTGCAGTCTTGCAGGGCCTTATAGCTGGTCCTAAGGCTAATTTCCTCCTCCCATCCTTAGCTTTGGGAATCTACCCAAATGTAATGACTGCAACAGTGAAACACGAAGAACATAGTACAGTATGTGTGCACTTACCATAAGTTGTAGATGTTCGAGTGTATTCCCTGTTGCAGTCCTGGTTACCCTCCCTCCAGCCCCCTTTCTTTTTTTGGCTATACCTCTACCTTACTATGCTCAAAAAGCTTTTTGGTGTATTTGCTTTTTGTTGGAGGTTTTTGCTTCCCATTAGAGGGCAACTGACATCTGGGGCAAGAAAAACTGATGCAATGATGTCGGCTGCATGTTTTATACCCCTGACGACCTGATGTCATGGAAGAAGGGACAGCATCCGACGCAGGACCCAAGACTTTGTTAATCAGGCTGACTGAGGGCAACCTGCCAGCAGATTACCCAAATGTAATGACTGCAACAGTAAATACACTCGAACATCTACATTTATGGTAAGTGTACACAACTGTACTTTTTCAGTCCTGCTTCAAATCAGTACAGTATAGAGTTATACAGGTGGTACCATAATACCCGACTCTTTATCACTGCTAATGAAGGGATGCTTTGCCTTTGAGGTATGAAGAAAGGATTTTCCTGTTTCTAGTGGTCCTATAGGTTGTGTAGCTAAATAACTTCAGGGGATGCGAAGTCTGCCTGGATGAGGAGATAAGCTTATCACAACAGGGTTTTTGTTTATAGCTGTCTTTATAGTGTGGCCAGACGTTTTATTTATTTTTTTTTCCGGGTTGCAGCATTGAATTTCATGGGTGTTTATTGCTGCCCAGGTTTGCTGAAATATGACTGGTTAGTATGGCAGTATTCAAGTCCCTCTCTTCACAGGAAACCACCCAGTGTGCTGTCTGATCTCATGCAGCTTGAATTTATTTGTGCCAGTAGCTATTTCAGTAGTTGTGTTAGGGATGACTTCACCTGTATCTCAAGGGTCAGGCATATATTTTTGGTTACCGTGAAATTCTCAAATTTTTTTGCAGCTTCATTTGCTGTGTCCTCTAGCTGAGTGGTCACTTAATTTTTTTTATTGATAGTCTGCCACAGCCATGGTTGTTTTTAGTTGTATGATGCAAATAAAAATTCAATTATTCCAGTTAGTAACATTTAAGGTCATGCAGAGTCCTCCTTGATGATCAAGTAGTTTTATACTTTTTATCCTAATTAATCAAAAGAAGTCCAGATTACTTTTAAAACCTAATTCCATCTTTTTTCTGTTTTCTTTAATATCTTAATAGCTGTGCTTCTACCAAATGTGTTAGTAGAATTTATCCATGTACATGTGTACCAAGTATGGATTCATGACTGCAGAAGTTATTGTCACAGAACTTACCAAGAGCATCTCCAGCTAATTTAAGGGGGTCACTGACTATGATGGCATCACAGTTTTCAAATCTATAGAGTTTACTGAATCATTCTTCCCACTGATAGTCTGGGAATGTTATTTATGATTGGCTGTGTGTTTTACGGCTAAAGTTGTTTGCATCATAATCTGTGTTAATTGTAAGGGTAATAACCATGGAGGTGGGAGCGGGGAGTTTAATATAATGGCGAAGATACTGCCACTTGTAGTTGCATTTCCTACCATTGGTTACAAATTAACATAATGAGCGAGCACATATTTAATTGATATTGAGTAGTTTACACAGTAAGTGGGTCATTAGCAGTTCTCAGAAGGAATGCATTTTCATTGTTTTTTACAGGCTGAAATGTATCCTGGAAATTGTTATGTTCTGTAGGAGGTATAAACTGTGAACAGTTCTCCACTGGCTTGTTACCAGTGATAGTTACTATATTGCAAGCAATTTTGATTGTCAAGTGATTTTGTTGTCTTCCTGCCTTTATGCATTCCTTTTTAAAAATGTTCAGCATTAGTACCTGTGCCATCAGATTTGCATCAGTGATGGGTGGTATATCATGAAATTTAGGATCTTTAAACCAAGTTTTTGTAATGGTAATGGTGTCAGCATTTTTCAAGAGTGATATTTACCTTCAAGTCTGACTTTGTGTGACTGGGTTTAAAAAAAATTGTAAAGAGAAGTGATGGCTTTCAGCTGCAAGACATGTTGGCCCATCTCTCTAAACTGATGGGCACGAATTCCTTGTCTGAATGTCAACAAGTTATTTCAAAAAACACACGCTTGGTCTTAATATGCAGGTGTCACACATACTAATGGAAGGATTTTTAAGTAGCTGTTCTCTTCCCCTTTTTTACTAAATTGGTTGATAACCCCACCATATCTTTTTGTAGAATTTTTCTTTCTAGGGTGTGCAATTATCTCCATATGTTCTTGAATATCCAAAAGAGATACCCTCCTTACATTTAACTCTCTGCTTTGAACAGTGGTCACGTATCTACTCATAATCCTTGCTGATCTTGAATAAACAGCCCAAATTCTGGCTAAGGATGGTGTAGCATTCAGTTATTCCTTACAAAGAAATTTTAGGATGCTCTTGCATTTGTCCATCTTGAGGCTTTAAGTTTGGCTTGATTCAGTTTTAAGTTTGATTTTTGTGTTGCTACATATTCTCCACGCTGCCAGATTATTGTGACACAGGAAAGGTGATTGGAAGTTGTGTATGTAATGTGGTACATGTACAAGTTTTTGATATTTTTGGTGCTTATGGCTTCTTGAGATACAGGTGATGCGTATTAGGTGTATTCGTCAAAACCTCAGTGTGTATGTGCTCAAGGGGTGCAACTTCTGCTGCATATTAAATATTGTCCTGAGTACACACATGCTTCTCTCACAAACATTTAAATGCATGCTCTGCTCTAAACCTGTTTTATGCAAACACATACTTGCATTCATCATGAGACATTAAAATCATTGTAAGACTTTCTTGTTCTATTTCAATTCCTCATAACACAGAATGGTCATCTTGGAGACTAACATAATCTGATGATGTTCTTCGTGTTTCACTGTTGCAGTCATCACATTTGGGTTATCTCTGCCAGGGTAACCCTTGGCCGGCCCGAATACCAGAGGCTTAGTATTTCTGTGTCGGTTGCTGTCACTTCAGGACTGATGTCAGGTCATCAGTAGTATAAAGTAAAGCAGCTGACACCATTACATCAGTCTTTCTTGCCGAAGAGCCCGAAGCAGAAGCAGTTTGCACGAATGCCTGTCGGCCGCTACCTGAGTTTCATCTTCCAAATTGAAGCTGAAGTCTTCTAAAAGCTAAGTACCCTGTTGGGGATCCTTTATTATTGCTCTAACCAATGTCAGAAAAAGTTAACAATTGTCTCATCTGTGAAAAGCAAATACCCCACTGAGACTTTCATTCATACTGCATCACTTGCTTAGGCCCAGACGACGACGTCCCTCGCTGTCTCTTTTGTGCTTTGTTTAACTCCAGAACTATATGTCGTCAGGCCCTTATTGTAGCTAGATGTTTTCGCTTACAGTCCTCAAATTCCGATATGGCTTCGGTAAGCCATCCGACAGCAGATCTTCTGACAAAATATAAGGATAAAGACAGAGACAGACCCCACAGGTCCAAACCTACCGACGACGCTTCCGTTAAGCTAGTCGCCAGTTCTCCGATCCTCAGTGAGGCGCTTTTGCAGCCCCTGATGCCTGTTTCTGTGGACTCATAGGCAGTTACCGAGGCCCTTTCGGAGTCCGGTATGCCGCAAAACTTTCTTTGACTAAGGATCCTGTGGTTGTCTCACCCTCGGATGGGTCCGGAGCCACTGAGCAGGCACCGGCTTCCGAGGAAGTACTTCACACTACCGATTCTCATCACAAACCCACTTCTTTCGCGTCTACCGTTCTTTCAAAAACTACCGAGTTTCTACGGCCCAGAGTATGAACCACACTCAAGAAACTGCCGACCCAATCTCAGGCACCTGCTTCCTTGCTTCAGTCTCAAATGCTTAAAATGGCGGAAGACCTTATCATGATGATCAGTGGAAGCCAAGCTACCCCTTCCAAAAGAAAAAGAGATCTGTCCCCGGTAGTTTTGTTTGAACAGAAATCTGATTACTCTGATGCATCTGAATATGAAGACATGCAACCCCTCTCTGCTTATGAGGATTCTGATGCAGAGGAATCCATTCCTTCAGCCTCTCCACCTGAGGACTATTCCTTTGGGGAAACCCTTCATACCTTAAGAGAGCATTTCCAATGGGAATCTCAGGACTACCCTCAGTCTAAAGAGAGAGTCAGAGAATTCTTGGATCTTCCACAGCACAGACCCCTGGCCATTGCCCCAGTCCTGGATGTTGTGGATGATGTTTTTCTGGAATCCAGTTTGACTCCTGACACCCTCCCTCCTGCACCCAAAAAACCTGACTGGTATTAGATCCCCTGATTCACACAAATTTATTTTCAAAAAATCCTACTGCTGACCCTGAGGTAATTTCTCAAGGGCCCAAAGGAATTAAAGCAACCTCTGGTAAGAATCCTATCCCCCTCAGATAGGAATTCCTGAGCATTAAACAGATGGGGTAAAAAAGTTTACACCTCTGCTACTCTTGCTGTGTCAGTGCTCTAAACTGCATATGCTAAAATTTCAGCAACATACCATGGAACTCCTCAAACAAAAACTGTCTTCCTTTCCTGCTTGTGCAGAATCTAAAGAGTTACAAGAGTTAATTCATTCTGCAAGTCAAGTGACTAAGCATACCTTACACTGTGGTTTTGACGCCCTAGAAGCTTCTTGCCGGGCAGCAGTCATCTGTTCTGTCCTTAGAAGACATGCATGGCTTAAGGAACAGCCCTTGCCAGACCATGTTAAATCTAAATTATTGGATGCACCCTTGCACAAAGACAACTTATTTGGCACTAAGGCAGAGGGGGTCTTAAAAAGATGGAAGAAAAAGCTAAATCTATGCAGACAGTTAAGGATTTCCTACAGGTCCAGCCACCAAAGTTCAGCAGGCATTGCCCCTCCAAGCACTGGTCATTTCCTGCTCCCACCAGGTCAGTTCAGCCCAGACCCCGGGGAAGCAGACCCCCCGCCAAACAACAGCCACAGGGAATGAAGAGATCAAAACAGTGAAATTCCTCCACTTCAAAACCAGGGAGTTCTAAGCCACCCCCTCATGGTAAGAACTCACAATGACTTTCCTCCCCCACCCCCTCCCTCTGCCCACCTTACCCCTAGGGGAAAAACTCTCCTTTTAAGCAAGCACCTGGGCCACCATTACCAACGACTGCAGGGTCCTCAACATAGTGTTCCAGGGATATAAAATTTCTTTCCACATTCTTCCAACCCCAAAAGGGTTCCCAGATCTACCTCTAAACCAGTGGGCAGAGATGAAAAAGCAAGTCCTTTCCCTTGTCTCTATGAGGGCAATAGAGCATGTTCCTGCAGAACAGATAGGCAAAGGTTTCTACTCCAGACTATTTCTGGTACCCAGAAAACAGGGCACCTGGCACCCCATCCTCGATCTATCCATTCTAAACACCTTTCTGGTGATACCAGAATTCAAAATTCTCTCCCACCAGCAACTGCTACCCATGCTGTCCAAGGATGCTTGGCTAACCACCCTAGACCTAAAAGAGGCCTACCTCCACATCCCTATCAGGGAATCATGCAGGAAATATCTATGTTTCAGGGTAGGATCTCTGCACTTTCAGTTCTCTGGGTTTCTCTTTGGCTTATCTACTGCTCCCAGAGTTTTCACAAAATGTCTGGCTCCCGCCATTGCCTTTTGCAGACAGAGGAATATCCAAATTTACCCATACTTAGACGACTGCCTAATTCAGGCATACAGTCAGGAAAATCTGGCCTTTGTAAAGTCCCTGCTGACCTCCCTAGGGTACATTTTCAACAAAAAGAAATCCAGACTTGTACCCACCCAAGGATTATATTCCTGGGAGCAAGTCAGGACACAGCATCCCAGATGGCATTCCTAACACCAACAAAGCAAACTTACCTAACAGCCTACTTCTCTCAACTAGCCACCAGACCCCAGTTATCTGCAAGGAAAATCCTGCAAACTCTGGGGTTCATAGCATCTTGCATTCTACTCATTCCATATGCCAGACTGCATATGAGGAAACTTCAGTGGTACCTAAAAAGCCTTTGGTGTCAACATTCTCAAGACCTGGAAACTCTTATACCAGTGATACCTTTCCTAAGGAAAGATTTTCTTTGGTGGGCAGCAGCATGCTCCCACAACAAGGGATTACATTTCTCATCACCCCCCTCTGCTTCCCAGACCCTCACCACAGGCGCATCAGACTATGCCTGGGACGCTCATCTGGACAGCAGGTGCATACAGGGCCAATGGAGCCCACAGGAAATCCATCTGCACATCAACCAGAAAGAGATGTTAGCTGTCCAACACGCATTGACAGCTTTCAAGTCCCTACTCTCCTCAGGGCTCTCCTGATCAAAACAGACAACACCACTGTAATGTGGTATATCAATAAGCAGGGAGGGACTCACTCCTACTCTCTATGCAGGCTGGTCATGACCCTTTGGCACACAACCTCTGCCATACAACTCCACCTGTTAGTACAATTCCTGCCAGGTTCTCTAAACTGTCTGGCAGACCACTTAAGCAGAAATCTTCTGGACCCACACGAGTGGCAGCTAGACAAAAGAACCTTCACTCTAATAATTCAGAAGGTCGACCTCTTTGCCTCCCACACCAACCATCACCTCAGCAAGTTCTGCACCAGGGAACATCACTACATGGCTTGGAAAGTAGATGCCTTGTCCTTCCCCTGGGTCAGTCTATGCATTTCCTCCACTACCTCTCATAACCAGGGTACTGCTCAAAATAAGGGAGGAAAAACCAAGGACAATTCTTATTTCTCCAGACTGGCCTCGTCAGCACTGGTACCGATTGCTGCGCAGCCTGTCCCCAGAGCCACCATGGCATCTCACTCAGACCCCAACCCTCCTGACCTAGAAGGAAGTAGAATTCATGCATCCCCAACTGCAGACCCTCAGTTTGACAGCCTGGCTTATTCTTTGACCACTGATTAATCTGCCAACCTCAGTAAATAGGTTCTAGATGTTATATGTGAGGCCAGACACCCTAGCAATAGAACGTCTTATGCTGACAAATGGAAAAGGTTCTGCACCTGGATTCAGGCTAAGGGAGCTGATATGGCACAGCTCTCCCTACCTCTCATCCTGGATTACCTAGCTGACCCCACTACACAGTGGTCTCTCCTTTTCCTGTATTAAAATTCATGGCTCTGCTATCTCTGCTCATTTCCACACTGAGCAGCCCCTTTTCTCACACCCTCTGATCAAACAATTCCTAAGAGGGGCTAGCAACTTGAGGCCACCCAGAAAAACACCCACCCCAGCTTGGGACCTTAACTTTGTATTGGAAAAGCTCACCCTGCCACCCTTTGAACCAGCATCTTCAGCAGAGCTAAAATTATTCTCCTGGAAGACTGCTTTTCTTCTGGCCATCACTTCAGCCAGAAGAGTCTCCGATCTACAAGCACTCATGGCTGTGGAGCCCTTCATCATCTTCCATGCTGACAGGGTTTCCCTCAGGACTAACCCATCCATTCATTTGCCCACCTTTTTTCCTAAATGACAAAGCAAGGGGGAATAGATCCTGCACTCTCTAGATGTGCACAGACAGCTCAGATTCTATCTAGACATGACTAAACCATTCAGAAAGTCTGATCAATTACTAGTTAGCTTTGCTGCAGGAGCAGAGGGCAAAGCCATTTCCAAACAAATAATTTCCAAATGGATAGCACACTGCATCCATTTCTGTTACAAGCAACACAGAAAACCTCCCCCTAGGGGGGGTCAGGACTCACTCCACCAGAGAAGCCTCCACCTCTGCAGCTTTCCTCAGAGGAGTCCCCACCAGGGACATCCTGGAGGCTGCCACCTGGATATCTGTTCACACTTTCACCAAGCATTACCACCTGCCTGTCTTCTCCAAATCCAGTGCAGGCCTTGCCACTGCAGTCTTGCAGGGAGTCCTAGCCAGCCCCAAGTCTCCTCGACTGCCTCCACCCTTTTTCTCAGCTTTGGGAATCAACCCAAATGTGATGACTGCAACAGTGAAACACGAAGAACATAGTACAGATGTGTACACTTACCATAAATGTAGATGTTCGAGTGTATTCACTGTTGCAGTCCTGGTTTCCCTCCCTCCATCCCCCTCTTCTTTCTTCTCTTTCCTTACAAGGGGCATATTGGTATTTACTTTCTACTGCTGGGGTTCTTCCACCAGAACCTGGCTCCCACTTGGGGGATCCTGACAGTTAGGGCAAGAAAAACTGATGTAATGGTGTCGTCTGCCTTACTTTATACTACTGACGACCTGATGTCAGTCCTGATGCGACAGCAACCAACGCAGAAATACTAAGCCTCTGGTATTTGGGCCGTCCGAGGGCTACCCTGGCAGGGATAACCCAAATGTGATGACTGCAACAGTGAATACACTCAAACATCTATGTTTATGGTAAGTGTACACAACTGTACTTTGTCAGTCTTGATTTATTCTTGACCTTTGGGTTGAAAACGTCACACTCGCTTGTTTACCAAAGAAAAGTGGGATAAAACTAGTAAAGACAAGGAATGAACTACCAGCGATGGTAACAAGGAACACTGAAGTGTAGGGGAAAGGGATAAACAGAAAGGTGAGGCAAAGTGGGTAGAACAAGATTCAACTATAGAAATGTGTAAAATTCTAAGTAATAGTACAGTAGGAAAATGTCTATATAGAAAATATGAAAAGGGTATGAAAAAACTGTAAAGATTTTACTTAGCTGCGAGAAAATCTAGCTGACGTCCTGTGACAAGAGCAGCAAATGACTGAGGTAATCTGGAGAGGGGTATTGTGGATAGAGACTTAGATCAAAAGTTTTTGGCTGGCGCAAGCTGTATAACGGCTGAGTCATTTCCGAGGATCGGAACCATACCCAAAGGTCAAGGATAAATGAAGATCGACAACACAGATTGAACATTATGGTAAGTACATAACTTCTTTTTTTATCTTGTTGTTCACAGTCTTGATCTGCTCCCAGAATGTAGTTTAGGTGCCTGTAATATGACATAGACTGGACTTTATAAAATTATTTTTTTCTTTGTTTCCCCTCCTACTTGCAGTGATGATGAGTTGTTGACATTTTAGGTGGTCTTACGAAACATTAATTCTTCTTTTTAAATAAATTGCTCTTGTCTTTGCTTACTCTAAGCTGTTTAAAGCATTTTATGATCTGTTTGTGTTGCCCTGCATATCAGCAGTGCACTGTATCCCACAAATTACATGCCTTCATATTAAAAAAAAAAAAGAAATTGCTTCAGACTGCTGTATGCTGTTTTAGGGAGGGTTTTACTTTTCCGATATTGTGAATTGGTGGTGTTGGTGTATGTGTGTGTTTATATATATATATATATATATATATATATATATATATAAAATGTATGTTTGGGAGCAGGGCATGGCTCACAGCCTTAAGACGCTGAAAAAAACTCTTAAAAAGTAGATACATCTAGACAAAATTTTTCACCTAATGGTAGAAAAATTGCACATCAGTACATAGCTTCTCCTGCTTCCTGTAAGACTGTGGGATACTATGCAAATAAGTTTACAAAACTGGACTTCTGATTAGTCTAGAATAATGTTTCTTTAATGAACCAACAGCATGAAAAATTATTGAAAGCCACTTTCAGCAAACAGCACAGAAAGTTTCTTTGCAGGGGGTCCCCTGTGAAAGGGAGACTCCCCACCCGATCTACTTAGACATACCAACTCCATGGTCACTCAGCAATGAAGAAAGGGCAGCAGTTAATGTTCTCAGTGAAATGTCCTCTGCTCTACTATCATACAGAGAAACAGCAGTCAAAATTTCCTTATGTTCCCAACTGAGAGTCAACTGTGATTAAAAATATAAGCATGTTATCAAAGACAAAGTGTAAGATCTGTAAACATCAAGTCAATAATATTGTAAAAAAATCTACCTTAAAATATAATGAATTTTTCCTTCTCAGAAAAGGTGAAGTAGATCATCTTTCTTGACTTTTGTTTACTAAACACCTTCAGGATTGCATGTCTGTGGGGGGGGGTCAGAAAAAAATTGTGTGAAGGGCCCTGGGATTCTGAAAATTATGTGAAGGGGTAGATACAGGCTGAAAATTAATACATGCTTCCAAAATAGATACTGTTTAGAGGAGTGATGTGGAGGTGCTGCATTGTTCCCTACACACGTGCGCGCACACACACACACACACATACACACACACACACACACACACACACACACACACACACACATACTTGTTTCAAGCTGTATAATTACTTTGTATGTCGCAGGCAGTGCTGAGATCGGCAAGTGAGAAAGTACAGCCAGATTGGTGAGGTTTCACTGTCCCATATTGGAAGTGCCCATTTAAATTTTATTCAGTGCACAAGAAGTGAAACATCAGGTTATGTTAGGTGATCAAGGCGTCAGTCTTAAGAAGCTACTGATGACCATCCCGTTTCCACATTGTTGTTAGGTGTGAATGTTACTTGGTCTGCACATTCACCAATGGCTGCAACAGTTGTCACTTCAAAGAGCTAGTAAGGAAAATGGCAGCTGCTTGTAGCTTTTGATACTTTGCTAAATGTTATAGTTTCTTGGGTAAAGATAACATTTCAAAGATGAAATAGGTGATGTGTTCAGAGATGAAAGGAAAGTTAGATGTTGCAATGAACTGTTCATCACTGGAACTTGGTTTGCAAGAACCATACCTGTCGGAATTTTCCTGGATGGCTCTGATTTTGTCTTGTGTATTTTCCCTGTCTGATTACAATCAGTAAATAATGCCAGATGTTAGATTTATACTTCTAATGGTTAGGAAAATGCATGTTGACTCAACCTGTTATATTAACTTTCTTTATGTGAATTTAAGTAATTCATAAAAATTGTCCCTGATTTTTTGAGTTTATCCTCCCAAAAGAAGAATACATTGATAGGTGTGATAAGCACTATGAACCAAGGTAAACATCATGTGTTTAAACATTTACATCATGGAGATTAGTGAAGTACAATGGACCAGAATGGATAATTTTACACGAGTTACATATCAGATCTTCTACTGTGGACAAGAATCTTAACAGATGCATTGGATTGGCCCTTATAGTTTCTAAAAGTATGTTAAAAGCAGTGCTCGATTACAACCCAAAGAATGGTAGGACAATTTTAGTTGGAATCAAAGGCAAGGTGTTCAATATTCCAATAATACAAATTTATGGTCCATCTAGAGATGTTGAAGACAAAGAAGTTGAACTTGTATGAAGGTCTGGCACCTTCTTGAAAAATGATACATAAAAATGAAACTACATTTATCATAGCTGATTGAAATGCTGAAGTTGATAGCCAAAGTACAATTGGAGTAATGGGCAAGTTTGTCTTTGGAGTAGAAAAATTAAGCAGGATGTAAACTAGTAGAATTCTGCCAATAGAATTCACTGGTTATAGCAAACGATCTTTAACTATGTAAGAGATGTCTTTACATATGGATATCACTAGAAGGTCAACACCAAAATCAGAGACGAAAGAGGGATATATAAATTACTGGTTATAGCAAACGAGCTTTAACTGTGTAAGAGATGTCTTTACATAAGGATATCAGTAGAAGGTCAACACCAAAATCAGAGATGGAAGAGGGATATATAGTCAGCAACATCAAGGCCTGATGTTGATTGTGAATCTGATCATCGGCTTCTTATTCCAAAGTTTAGAATTATGGAGAACACAAAAAGCCTTTGGGCTATGTAGATACAAGCTTAACTGCATTCTAAATGAATGTGTACTGGAAGAAATGAACAAATGAGGGAGCAGACCTTACCAGTGGTGTATTTGAAGTGTATGCAGAAGTTTGCAGCACAAAAATATTTTAAATGGAAAGAAGATTAAGATGGTAAAATGGCTATCTGTGAAGGCTGTAAAATGAGCCAGGAAAAGGACAGCAAAAGGTGATAGAGACTGGGAAAATATGTTTGATTAAATACAGAGTTTCAGTGAATACAAGAGTCAAATTTAAATGAGCAATGCAAAGAAGCTGATAGAATGGGAAAGACAAAATCTTTTCAAGAAGCTAGGTAATATTAAGGGAAATGTTCAGTAAACATCAACGTGATAATAGACGAAAGACTGGAGGAACCTTTTAGATGCTGAATATAATTATTTCTCCCCAGGCCTCTGCTGAAAACGGGTTCTGACCAGTCAGACTTTCCTGGTAAACAAATGTAAAATAAATAAAATAAATAAACGTGAAAGTGTTAGAAGTGTACAGGAGAACTGTATGAAAAGGCCACTAACATCACTGATTGCACAATGGTATGTTCTGCAACCTAGATAACTGACAAATTGGAGTGTGAAGTTAAACATGCCCTAGAAAGTCTTACCCATTTAAAACCTTATGAAGTACTGGAGTTTGGAATTTGCAAGCTCATTTGGAAAACTCAACAGTAGCCACTGGTTTGGAAAAGATTAATGTATATTCCAGTCCCTGAAAGGGCAGTGCCAAAAAAGTTCTCATTATCAAACAATTGTACCTGTCTCGTATGTTAACAAAGTAATGCTCAAAATTCTGGAAAAAAGACTCCAGCAATTTCTGGACTGAGAATTGCCAGATGTAGAAGCTGCTTTTCGGAGGGTCAGAAGCAACAGAGTTCAAATTGCCAGCATGTGTTGGATAATAGACAAACCATGTAGGTTTAAAAAATATATTCTTCTCCTATATTGACTATTGTAAATCCTTCATCTGTACAGGCCTTAGTAAACTGTGACAAGTTCTTAGATGGTGATGGATAGAATTTCATCTTCTTTTGCCTCCTTTGGAATCTGTATGCACAACAGAACGCACAGTTAAAATCTAATACAGAATAACCGATTGGCTCAAGACTAGGAAGGATGTGTAACAAAGTATTGTCATCATACTTATTTAAATTTTAAGTTGTATGTATCATGTGAAATGTTGGGTTAGTTGAATTAGATGCTGGATTCAAATTTGCTGAGAAAAATATTCGCAACCACAAATGTGCAGATGATACTACCCTGCTAGCTAAAAGTGAGGAAGAGTTGAAGAGCATGTTTTTGAATATGAAATTAGAAAACACAAAGATGAGCTGAATGCTCAACAGTCAAACTGTCATCTTGCCTATCATTTTGTGTAAATAAATGAGGAAGAAGTAGAGATATTAGCAGGTTTTATTTTCCTGGGCACAATGATCTTTGCAAATGGTGATGTTGACCATGAATTTAAGATGCTTCCATCATGAAAGGAAATCTATCAGAAATGTGGGTGCGAGTTTAAAGAGCAAAGACATCACATTGTTGTCAGAGGTCCACATAGTCAAAGTTGTGATTTTTCAGTACTGGGTGAAGTGTAAGGATGTGCATTAGAAAATCAGTGCTTTGAAATCTGCTATGTTGTGGGGGGGGGGGGCTTTTGAGAGTACCATGGTCTGCAGTAGTTGAGGAAATAAACACAGGCTTGCTTAATGGAAGGTTTGGTAACAAAACTAGAACTCAGATGCTTTGCCCATGTAATGTGAAAGCAGGATTCTCTAGAGAAGTCACTGATGTGGGCTAATATTGATTGCAAAAGAAGAGGGCAGCAAAGGCTAAAACTGATACAGAGCATTACTGACAGGCTAGGTGTGCTAAAGTCAAAGTCACTAATAGTGAAACTCATCTAAACAACTAAACAGAAAAATCATTTCACTGGCCATCAATGAGAGTAATTAAACATTTTTATGTAGTTTTGCAGTATAACCCATTTCTGTTTTTTTGTATAAAAATTGTTTTTCCAACAGGTTATTCAGGTTTAAATTCAGCTGTTCATAGCTTTACTGACTTTATCACAACACACACCTAGGACGCTAAATTGTAGGTGGTGACCAACTGAAAAAAATACTCCTTTTAGTGTCTAGTCTGTGTCATAAAACCTGAAACAAATTCCTTTTTAAAAAAAATGTGAGGTTTAAATAGAAAATGATAGACCTTCACGATTAAAAATAATATGAGAAGGTACTGAAGAGTTTTTGGGTTATATTCAAAACTGGTGTAGTAATATGTAGCAATGTATATATAGAATAAAGGATAGCTACACTAAAGGTCAAATTTTCTTTTAAGAGATTGTAAATAAGCCGGGTTTGGAGAAAAAATGTGTGGCACTGCCAAGATAATGATTTGTCAAGTCTCGGCAGATGAGCTTTTGTAGTGCCTACATGCCCATTGTAAAGAAGGATCCACACTATTTAAAAACAAAAATAAGAAGAAGCAAAGAAAAATGTACCTAATCATAACCTGGCTGTAGTTTTGACAAAGGGCCACTGCTGATAAGTCTTGCAACAGTTTATCTATAAAAGCATTTTGAGTGTGTCCTATTACTTCTCATTTTTGTAACCATTTAAAACTTATTGGTAGGATGATAGTAAGTGCTAGAAGTAACTGGAAATGTTAAAAGTATCCAAAAGAAAATGTACAAACCTGTGGTTATTGCTATTGTTAAAGTTTTATATAAGGAAAAAATAAAACATTACCTTGGTTGATAGTTATAGGTAATGGCTGAGTAGTGCTTTGCAGAAGTTGGCCAAATAAAATTTGCTTAAATTTGGAATAAATAATTAACACACATACATTCTGAATGTGAAGGTCTGTTGGAGGAGCTTGGTAAGCATTTAAAGTAGAAGTGGTTAATGGGAATTAACATCAAACATGCATTGTAAGAGAGAAAACAACTACTCTTAAGTAGTAATCAGAATGAGCTAATCCCATAGTGTCTGTGTTAACTGTTAAAACTCTTAGACCATGTAACAGTATAATAGTTGTATGTTGCAACTTGAGTGGACATATTTTCTGTATTGTTGGCAAGAGTTTAATATTAGAAGTTCAATAAATTTGTTACAATTGTAAATGTCTTTTGATGATCAGTTTAAGAAATACTTAACTGTAACTATGCATAAAGGATTGTTTCCATATAACCAGTTACATTCCTCCTGAACCTTTTTTGCCACTGATAGGAAGTTGTTTAATACTTAAGTAAGATGGTGTGTATCTCTAACAGTGAGGCTCACCAGATGGATAATTGCCTGGCTTGTATCCTACATTATCAAAACTTAGTGTGGTCTGAGATGTAGGATATTTCAGAAATGTGTTAAATTCTAAGGATTACATGTCTGATCAGAAATGCTCAATCTCTGGAAATTAAAATATTCTGTTGATTCAGTCAGTGGAATTAAATGCACTAGTTGCCTTAAGAAAATCTCCTTAAAATGTGAAAGTCCAAATTCCTGACACTTCATGTACACACTTTTGTTTTTATTTCGTACCCATGCTTTAGATTGTAAGGATAAATGGAAAATTGTCTTCCTGCTGCTTTTTTTTTTTTTTTTTTTTTTTTTTATCTTAAGGCTTTTCCTCCTAAAAAAAAAAAAATAAATAACCAGACAGAAATAAAATGACCAAAGCATGTTTAATTGCCTCCTTCCTTGTTGACTCAAAGCAATACAGGTCATCAATCAAAGACATAAAATAATATTCTGTTCTATCAATTTCTAACTTTTCTTACCCTTTTACAGTCCAGCTTTTGTCTTTCATTTTTTTATTTGTTTTTGCATTTTGTGTTTCTTGTCTGCCTATGTCTGTAGACCACACCCTAACTGATGCCAGTTCTCATGAAGAGTGGAATCTCCACCCATAATCCTTTTCTGAGACCATTTAAAAACTTTAGGTCTGATGATGTTGCCAGCTGGCCTGACAGCACTGACGCAGTTTACAGTCTGACATATTTTAACTCAATTGGCTGTGAAACTACAGTTGCTAGTTTATTAATTCCAGATTGTACAAGAAACATTAGCACCTGGCACTTAGTCTTGGCTTACTAACTAGGCATTTCCAGAAGATAAAGCTAGCTATAACTCCAAGGCTATAGCAGTGCAATTTCTGACAAAATTGTTATGTTTGAATCTGTTGTCAGTGGCTGTTTTTTTCTTTGTGGTATTTCACCTTTCACATGTGTTTCTTTCTTCGTCTGCTGTGCTTGTCAGCATAGCTCAGTGGTCACAAGAACATTTATCATTATGAATCATAGAAATTGCATGTGTGTGCCTAATGTGATTGTCTGAATCCTGCTCTGCATAACTGATTGAAGTAGGTTCCGATTTGCATTAATTCTCTGACTGCTGTATTTTTTTGCTCTGCATAACTGATTGAAGTAGGTTCCGATTTGCATTAATTCTCTGACTGCTGTATTCTTCTCTCCTAAACTGGCTTGTTAGTATGTATGTATGTCAGCAGTAGTAGAATGACTGACCAAAGGTCATATAGACAAGGTCTTCCTTTTTCTCTTATTCGTAATAGTATTTCACTAAAAATTTCTAGTATTCAGTTTTAGCAGTAAGAACTGTATTTCTGCCTTGTATGTACAGGTGGTGGTGCTGCGGTAGCGTTGTCGCCTCACAGTAAGACGCTGACTGGTACGACTCTCAGCTAGAGCGTCTTCTGCGTGGAGACATGCGTGAATGGGCGTACCTTTGTTGAAGGTTGTGCATTAGGGCTGGCAACTCAGCACGTAAAAATCAACTGCCAGTCATTAGCGGACCGGAGTTCCGCTGTGGCGACCCCTAACCGGGAAAAACCGAAAGACACAAACAAGTAGCTCCCACTCAAAAGTTCAAGATAAAAAATAATTGCTGCTCTGATGCTGAAAAATAGTAGCAAGTTGCTGAGTCTAATTGTGGTGGCTGCCAAAAAAGCAGTTACTAGGAAATAAGTGTAAACCTACTGTACTAGAAGTAGTGAATTTAGTAACAGAGATAAAACAACTGGAATTGGGATCTTTAGAAAAGAGTGGGAGCAAATTACATAGGAAAATGGGAATTGTGGGAACAATGCATGCAGACGAGCAATGAGGTTTAAAAGAAGCCAGGATTTCAAAGAGCTGTGTAATGTCTGACTGACCGTGACTGTATAGATTATAAGTGATATATAATGTTTGCAACTAAAATTATGCAAAAAAGGTTTGTTTTGTTTTTATATAAATGCCATAAGTGATAATTTACTAACACACTTCTCAACTGTACAGATGTTTGCAGAATCTGAAGATTTTTGATTCATTTTTAGTCCATTTTTCATAAAACTGTGCATTTCTGTCAAATCAGTGACAAATCAGTAAAGATTTAACTTGGAAAATAATGACATACATTTAAGTTTCAGACTCCAAACCCTTCAAAAAATTCACACCAATGCAAAACCTGTTATTCTATCAACTTTCTAAGTTTGTAAAAGCAATATTCTAAAATTGTCCCCATTTTTGTGCCTTTGTCCCACTTTTATTTATGGCTTTGTCCAGATTTCTTGCTGTAAGAGGTTGAGAGGTATGTTTACTAAAGATGTTTCTTGTTTAAAAAAAAAAAAACTTCCTTGTGGCAGCTCTTTGTGGACAGAGTTACTTACACAGTTTCTAGCTGTTGTTGTTGACTTTTTCAGTACACAAGAAGTTATGAGAAAGTAACTTGCAGTTAAATATCAATGACAGACATATATCACTTCTCAAAGGGAGTACCACTCTACAGGTGCCTGATGGAAGCTCTGCACACCATGTTTTTAAGCATAGAGATGATTTTCCCTGACCTTATCTTTCTGTCATTTTTTTATGATTCTCACTTCCTCATTTGAGCTGTTGTGATGTTTCCTGTGGCTGGCATGATACATTTCTTTGAATAAGCAGTGATCACTTTTCCCAGTTTTGCAAATTGAGTCACAGAAAGATTTGTGTAAACGGAGTTTTCATGATGGAGGTGTGGTAGCTAATGAATTCAAGCTAGCGTAGTCTTGGAATGCCTTCTGGTGTGTCTTGATTTTATTTTTAAGTACATGCGGAGTAAAGAGCCTTGCTTGGAGACATTGCCAGAAGCTTCCTTGAACCAGGTGATCTTTAAAGTAGTGTGTGTTCATGTGTCTTTGTGTTGGTTTTGTCTACCTTTGATATTTCTAACTCAACTGGAAGTTTGTGTTAGCTTTGGTAATGGGATGCTGTTCTGTGCATACCTCTCAACTGTCCAGATTTTTTACTCTTATTTTGGTTTGTTCTTCATAAAAGTTATTTTCTGGTAAATCACTGGGATGATCTGAGGTAAATGACATACTTTTGAGTTTTAGACTTCAAATCCCACAGAAAATGTATGTTTAAACAAACTGTGTTACTGTAGCAACTTTCTAACTTTATAAGAGCAATATTTAAAATATGTCCCTAATTTTGGGCCTTTGTTGGGCTTTGTCCAGATTTCTTGCAAAGAAAGGTTGAGGTATGGCTGTATGTACCACTCATGCTGATGAGTTAGCTACTCTCGGTCAGTGTGCATTTAGTAGATTCTTTAATCACTGATCCTGATTTTTTAATTTTTACATTTCCCTGATTGTGGATGCTGCATTTGAACTTGTATTGGAAGATTGCAGTAAGAGTGTGCGTCATATTTCCCAATTTAGGGTGTATAATCCATGGTTATTAGACTGCGCCAGTAGTTTGTTTATTTAAAAGGTTTTGTAGATGAGAAATAACCCACATGGGTGTAATGAAAAGAAACGTCCCATTGTATCGTGATACATTGGACAGTTGAATCTGTGATGTTTTGTAAATGGTAATCCGTCAGAATGTATTAGGGAGTTGATCTTTCACAGAGAGCGTGATGTTGATATCATTATGATCACAAAATCTAACAGTGATGGTCACTGAAGTGCCATCGCTCAGGTCAGTGGTCCCTCCAGTATTTGATGTCTTTTCTGAAGAGAGTATTTCTGGTGAGCAGGCTCTGCTGATTTTTTTTCCTGTAGCCAAATGTCAAAAAAGCTTGTTTCTATCTTTCACTCCCAGATGGTTCTTTTTTAACCTATTGAATCATGTTGAGCTGTAATAGTGAGGTCTTTAGGAAGAAAAGCCGTGTCTTTTTCAGAGGTGCTCATTAGCATTTCATCAGAGATGATGTAGATCTATTCCTTGACACTCTCCTCAATTTTAAGTCTTTAGGGGTATACTCTGATGACAGTAACATGTTGAGTGTTACATTTGAGGTAGAGGTTCAAGAGATTAGGTTTGTTAGCTTATCCATCAGGACAGAGCAGACACCACTGATACTTCTGCCTTCCCTAGACTTCTGCTTCCAGAACAATGTTACATTTCTGATGTTCTTTGTGTTTCACTGTTGCAGTCATTACAGTTGGGTAATCTGCTGGCAGGTTACCCTCAGTCGGCCTGATTAACAAAGTCTTGGGTCCTGCATCGGTTGCTGTCCCTTCTTCCATGACGTCAGGTCGCCAGGGGTATAAAACATGCAGCCGACGCCATTACATCAATCTTTTTTGCCGCGTGGTGCCCGAAGCAGAAGCAGTTCGCTAGTGCCAGTCGGTTGACTCCTGAAATTTTCGTTTTCGAATTTCAGAACCGAAGTCTTCACCTAAAAGCTAAGTACCCCGTTGGGGAAATTTTTTCTTGCTCCTTACCGATGTCAGTAAAAGTTAATAATGTATTACTTGTGGGAAGCAAATACCTCATAAGGATTTTCATTTGTACTGTAGTTCTTGCCTAAGCCCTGACCACTATGTACCTTGCTGTCAGTTTTGTGCTTTATTTAATCAGCGCACTATCTGTCGTCGGTACATTTTTGCTTCCAAATATTTCAGTTCTCGGTTTAATTATCCAGAAATGACTTCGGTTAGCCATCCGACTACCGGAATACCGAAAAAATGCAAAGAAAAAGACAGAGACAGGCCATTGTGGTCCAAAACTGCCGATGATGCTTCTCCTAAGCCAATCGCCAGTTCGCTGGTACTCAGTGAGGCGCTTTTGCAGCCCCTGATACCCGCTACTTCTGATTCGCAGGCCTCTACTGAGACCCATTCGGAGTCCGGTATGCTGCGAGATGCTTCACGTATGGAACCGGCGGATATCTCTACCTTGGATGGGTCCAGAGCCGCTGTGCTGGCACCGGCTTCTGAGGGTGTAGTCAGGCCTACGGACTTGAATATCAAACCGACTCCAACTTCAATACTAAGGCCTAAATCTCGATCTATGTCTAAAAAACGGCACCCAGGCCACATGTTCAGGCCCCTATGCCTAAAAAACAAATGATCAAAATGGCTGAAGATTTAATTACTCTAATCAGGGGTAGTCAAACCCCCCCCCCCACTCCAAGAGGCCTAGGATTGATCTTGACTATGAATCTTCTGCACAGGACTCTGTTTCTTCTGACTCTTCTAATGATCTGGATTTGTCCATACCTACTTATGTAGACTCTGATGCAGAGGATTCCAATCCCTCTGCTTCTCCACCTGAGGATTTCTCTTTTGGGGAAAATTTTCATACCTTAAGGCAGCATTTTCTCTGGGAAAGTCAGGATTTCTCAGAATCCAAAAAGAGGCTTAGGGATTTCCTTCTTCTTCCTCAGCATAGGCCTTTGGCTATACCTCCTGTACTAGACATTGTTGATGATGTGTTTTCGGTATCCAGTATGGCCCCTGATTCCTTGCCTGCAACCTCTAGCAAACCAGACAGGGTTCTTGAGTCCCACGAATTCCTTTTCAAAAATCCTGTTGCGGACCCTGAAACCATTTCTCAGGGGCCCAAGGGCATTAAGGCTTCTAGTGCTAAAAATCCTACCCCTTCTGATAGAGACTCCAGGGCGCTGGATAGATGGGGTAAAAAGGTTTGTACTTCTGCAACCTTAGCAATCAGGGCTTTAAACTGTCAATTCCATCTGCTAAAATATCAGCAGCATATCATGGGACTGCTTAAACAGAAAATGATGTTGATTACTGACTGTGTGGAGAATAAAGATTTACAGGATTTATTGCATTCAGCTGAACAAGTTGGCAAACATACTTTGCAGTGTGGTTTTGATTCTTTAGAGGTTTCTTGCAGGGCTGCTGTTACTTGGGTCTGTGCTTAGTGGACATACTTGGCTTAAGGAGCAATCTCTGCCTGATCATGTTAAGCAAAACTATTGGATGCTCCTTTGCAGCAGGACCGCCTGTTTGGCAATAAGGCTGAAGAAGTTCTAAAAAAGATGGAAGATAAAGCAAAATCTATGCAAACTGCGAAAGATTTCTTACAAGTACAACTTCCTAGATTTAGTAGGCACTGGCCTACTAAGAACTGGTCCTTTCCAGCTCCTTCCAGAGCCACTCCAGCCAAACCCAGACATTCCAAAGGCACCAGGTTTCAGTCCCAAGGGACTTTTAGAACTAAGCAATAGAGTGCTTCCACTTCCAAATCTGGAAATAACAAGGCTCCACCCTATGGTAAACGGTCTCAATGACTTCCCTTTAAAATAACCAAGCACTTACCTCTTAGCCGACCCTTTGGGGGGAAACCTGGCTCTTCATTCAAGAAACTGGCAACTTATAACCCAGGACAAATGGGTTTGAAATATATTGTCCCAGGGATACAGATTTCATTTCAACATGCTGCCAACCCCAAACAGGTGGCCAGACCTGCCCCCAAATCAGTGGACAGAGGCTCAGAAACAAGTTCTTTCCCTCCTAATCATGGGGGCTATTCAACTAGTACCAAAAGAGGAAAAGGGACAAGGTTTCTATTACAGACTTTTCCAGGTACCCAGAAAAGACATCATGGCATCCAATTCTGGAGCCATCTACTCTAAACAGCTTTCTGGACATTCCAAAATTCAAGATGCTGACTCTTCACCAGTTACTTGCTATGCTAGGCAAGGATGCCTGGTTGGCAATTCTAGATGTAAAAGAGGTTTATCTGCATATCCCAATCAGGGAATCTTGCAGAAGATACCTACGCTTCAAAGCAGGCTGCATGCATTATCAGTTCTCTGCGCTGCCCTTTGGCTTGTCTACTGCGCCCAGGGTATTCACAAAGTGCCTGGCTCCAGTAATCACATTTTGCAGGCAAAGAAATATTCAAATATATCCATACCTGGACAATTGTCTAATTCAGGCAGAAAACCAGGCCATTCTTCTAAAACATCTGGCATTTGTAAAAAGAGTTCTAACTTGTAAAGGTTACACCATAAACGAAAAGAAATCACAACTGGTACCCTCTCAAAAAATTACATTCCTGGGTGCAAGCTTGAATACAACTGCCCAGATGGCTTTCCTTACGCCAGAAAAGCAAATTCATTTGGTGACTTACTTCAAGCAGGTGGTCACAAAAACCCTGCTTTCTGCAAGGCAAATACTGCAAGCCTTGGGGTTCATAGCTTCCTGCATTCTTCTAATTCCATATGGAAGACTGCATATGAGGAAACTTCAGTGGTACTTAAAAAGTTTATGGAGTCAACATTGCCACAGCCTGGAAACAATGATTCCCATCATTCCTTGCCTGCACCTAGAGTTCCTGTGGTGAGCAGAGGCCTGCCACCAAAACAAGGGACTGCCATTCACACCAGCCCTGCCGCCCAAACCTTAACTACAGATGCTTCAGACTATGCATGGGGGGCTCATCTGGCAGGGAAGTGCATTCAGGGCAAATGGAGCCCAAATCAAATGCACCTCCATATCAATCAAAAAGAAATGCTAGCTGTTCAGAATGCACTGACAACCTTCAAGAACTACCTTCATCCAGGACAATTACTGATAAAGACGACAACACCATGGTTATGTGGTACATAAACAAGCAGGGGGGCACACATTCCTACCCCCTCTGCAGACTAGCCATGACATTGTGGAACACGGCCTTGAGCTACCAAGTACAACTACAAGCTCAATTCCTGCCAGGAAAGCTGAATATTCTGGCAGACGAACTATGCCGAAATCTCATGGACCCACACGAATGGAAACTGGAACCACGGATTTTCAACATGTTGACTCGCAAATGGGGTACCCAGACATGGATCTTTTTGCCTCACCCCAGAACTACCAGTTGGACAAATTTTGCGCAAGAACTCATCACAAAAAAGCCTGGAAAGTGGATGATCTATCCTTCAGCTGGAAAAACCTATCAGTCTATGCCTTTCCGCCTCTGCCTGTGCTCTTCGAAGTTCTACTAAAAGTCAAACAGGACAAACCAAAAATTATTTTGATTTGCTCCAGACTGGCCTCGCCAACACTGGTACCCACTCCTGCGCAGTGTCTCACACATTTCACCTTGGCACCTGCCTCAGACACCTTCCTTACTGTCCCAGCAGGAGAACCAAATGCTGCACCCTCAGCTGCAAACATTGATTCTTGCAGCTTGGCTAATCACTTAAATTCCCCCTTAGCATCCCTCAGCAAACCTGTGATGGATGTCATTTTGGAGGTGAGAAGACCTAGTACTAGAAAGTCTTATGCTGACAAATGGAAAAGATTCTGTGCCTGGAATCAATCTCAAGGGATGAGCACAGCAGTGCCCAATTTACCTCAGATTTTGCAATACTTAACTGAGGTGCTTCACAAGGGCCTGTCTTTTTCTTCCATAAAAATCCATGCCTCAACCATTTCAGCTCATTACAAGTATCTCAGAGGGGCCAAAAACTTGAGACCACCCAGGTGAGCTCCAACCCCTGCCTGGGACCTTAACTTTGTAGTAGAGAAACTCACTCTACCTCCTTTCAAGCCAGCTGCTACTGCAGACTTAAAAGTTCTTTCCTGGAAAACAGCCTTCCTTTTAGCAATCACTTCAGCTAGAAGGATATCTGAATTACAGGCCCTTACGGCAGTGGAGCCTTTCATCATCTTTCATGCGGACAGGGTGTTGCTCAGGACCAGTCCATCATTCATGCCCAAGGTGGTATCCAGTGTGGCTCTTAATCAGCCCTTTCGTTTGCCAACTTTCTTTCCCAAACCACAGAACAAGGGGGAGCAGATTCTGCATTCATTGGCTGTACACAGACAACTTAGATTCTACTTGGACAGGACTAAATCTCGAAGAAAATCTGAACAACTGCTGGTAGCATTTGCTGCAGGGGCAGAGGGGAAGGCTATTTCAAAGCAAACTATTTCTAAATGGATAAGCCATTGTATTAATTTATGTTATAAGCACCATGGAAAACCTATTCCCCAGGGGATCAGATCTCATTCCACCAGGGCTGCATCTGCTTCAACAGCCTTTCTCAGAGGTGTTCCTACCACGGATATTCTAGAAGCTGCTACCTGGAGTTCAGTTCATACTTTTACCAAGCATTATCACTTACCAATTTTCTCTAAATCCAGAGCTGGCTTTGCCACTGCTGTTTTGCAGGACCTTATAAGTGGTCCTAATGCTGTGTAAATCCATCCTCCCAACTATAGCTTTGGGAATCTACCCAAATGTAATGACTGCAACAGTGAAACACGAAGAACATAGTACAGTTGTGTACACATACCATAAATGTAGATGTACAAATGTATTCACTGTTGCAGTCCTGGTTATCCTCCCTCCAGCCCCCTGTTTTTCTCTTACTATACCTCTACTTTCTTTTACTATGCTTAAAAAACTTTTTTGGTGTATTTGCTTTTGTTTGGAGGTATATATTTCTGTTTTTAATTTATATATATATATATATATATATATATATATATATATATATATATATACACATATATATATATATATATATATATATATATATATATATATATATATATATATATATATATATATATATATATATATATATATATATATATTTATGTTGCTCCCTATTTGGGGGGCACCTGACATCTGGGGCAAGAAAAACTGATTTAATGGCATCGGCTGCATGTTTTATACCCCTGACAACCTGATGCCATGGAAGAAGGGACAGCAACCGACGCAGGACCCAAGACTTTGTTAATCAGGCCAACTGAGGGCAACTTGCCAGAAGATCACCCAAATGGAATGACTGCAACAGTGAATACACTCGAACATCTACATTTATGGTAAGTGTACCCAACTGTACTTTCTGTAACCTTACCCTCTGGATTCTTGTTTTGCTTTGGGCCCGCAGTGTTAGTTAATTCTTGCAAGTTCTCTTTTTGTGCGCATTCATTGTACTGGCTTTCCAGGAGACATAATTAAGAGGTATTTATTTGGTAGTATTACACCATGTACTCGACTTTTGGTAGCAGCATGATTTTAGATACGTTTAGAAAATAGAACATGATCAACTGCAACATATTAAATCTTCAAAAGACCATTATCTAGTGTAGTACTAACGTCTTAAATTGTCTTTATTTGTGTTGTTTCCTCTTCATCTGTCTAATTTTGTGTAAGATATTTCTTGGATGTGATGAAGTCAAGTCTTTAGGTAAGCTGCATGCATATAGCAAAGTACACTGCTGTGCTAGATACCCAAGGTAAACACGTTTTTCCAAACTTTCTTTGCTGCTAGGTACCCTGGAGTTCCCACTGCCTGTCCAGTCTTCCATATATTTAAAATGTATTGCAGTTGTTTAAACATCTTAATTTCACTTGTTATCAACTGGAAAAGGTAGGAAAATTTGTTAGAAAAAGTGTCAGCTATGGAGTTAAGGTCAAGTATTTGTGCTTGTAATTGAAAGTCAGTAAATGAAGTTTACCCAGTAGTGACTTGAACAGTGTTGATGTCTGTAGTAACAATATGCTTACATATCCACTAAACATTGACAGTTAAGGTTTGTTAGTAGGACAGTGAATGCAAAGCTGGGGCAGGAAGTACAAAGTTCTGAATGAAATTACAAAAGATGGTTGCTATTTTCTTTGGAAACAAAAATGAAGGAAATGGTGTAATTGCAGTGGGTATTCTTGTCCCAGTCTGATTGCCTGGAACTGTTGATGAACAGTGCATTAATATCTACCATTTAAAATGCTTACCATAAAGAAATTATTAATGTAGGCTACACTGGTGTAAATGACCCCAATTTTTTATATTATCACCTGAAGCCACACTGCCATTCACAACAAAAGTGAAGAGCAGTAAAATTATATATATATATATATATATATATATATATATATATATATATATATATATATATATATTTGATCCCTATAAAAATGGGAGTTCCTCAAGCCTCAGTACTAGACTCATTACTTTTTAGTATTTTTACCAATCAGTTATCTCCCTCCACTCCTTAGTCTTCTCTGGTACAATATGCTGATGACTCCACAGTCTTCACCATTGCTGATACCTTCTCTGAGCTGCATATTACAACTCAGAATTCCTTTTTGTCTATTGAAAAATGGCTCAACCAAAACCGACTAATTTTAAACCCTAACAAGACTAAACTCTTGCTTTTTGTCCCAAAAACTGTGTATCATCTAAAACCTGCTTTCTCCATCTCTTCACACAATAACATACCTATTATGGTCAATACTCACACCAAACTACTTGGTGTCATTATTGATGATCAGCTAAAAGTTGACCAACATACTCAGTAATATCAAAAAATACACCAAAAACTAAGACTGCTCTACAGGAACAAAAACTTTTTGTCTGGTGATGCCAAGATTGCTCTATCTCACACCTATCTACTACCAACTGTTCTCTATGGCTGTCAAATACTCACCAACTTACAAGCCACTCTCCTTTCTAAATTAGAAACCACCTATAACACGATTGCAAAATTTGCTGCTGAATTTCCTTACTTTTCTCATCACTGCTTGGCTCTCAGGAAACTTAACTGGTTAGAGCTTCCCCATTACCTTCTTCTCTCTCAGCTTCAGATAATTCACTCTGTACTGCACCAGCCATCTTTCTGTCCCAGCATTTCCTCTATTATCTCCTCCTACTCTCCATCTAGAACATTTAGATGCTCTGATCAACATCTTCTTGCCATATACAAGCCTAAGATCAACTTTGGCAAAAATCTATGTAGCTGTTCAGCTGATAACTGGAATAAAATTCCACCCGACATTAGAATTATTAAATCCAAATATAAGTTCAGGAATGCATTAAGAAGACCATCTAAGCGATATTAGACTGTCATTGTAATCATTCCCCAGAAGGATTTTACTTCTCTCTGTCTAACCTGTCTCCCTCTCCCCTCCCTTACCGGTATCACCCTCCTTCCTTCTCTCCCACTTAACTCACTGTATTACTCCTACTTCCTCCATCTTACTCTACCTTGTACCTGCATTTTATTATTCACATAATCACGTACAGTTGGTCCTAATATTTTTTATTTTTCGCTGCTTCTTTGCAGGGGAACTGAAGATTATTTTTTTCATTTTTGTTTAATCTTTCACTCTGTACTTTAAATAGCCTCTATATCTCTGATTCTTAGAATCTATTAACAATCTCATATCATATTTCTAATATGTACAATTTTTCCTTAAATTATCAATCTTGTTTTATTTATATATTAGTTATGTCTTTTTGTAATTATGCATTGTAATGTCTATATGTTTGTGGAGCATTTCTTCCTGGATATCCACTAAAAAAGGGCTTCGGCTCAGTTGGACCAACCTGGTCAACAAATGTCAAATAAATAAATACATTTGCTGGGAGACATAACCCACCATGTTATGTAGTCCTATCTCACCTCCATTATTGTGTGTGGGTTCGGAGCCGATCCTCGTCTCCAACTCGGCCGCTTAGAAAGCCTGAAAACTTCTGATTGGCTCGTGGCTAGGAGGTATCCCATGGTGCATGAGCACATTCCCCAGATTTCATTTGCCGCGTCTTCAGTCGGAAGCTTCTTTTGTTTGGCCATGACCAGGTGATTCAGGTTATTATTATTATTACTGCTTATTAGGAGTTTTTTTGCTTCTTGTGAAGTTTTTTTTCTGATTGCTGACAGTTTTATTGTGATTACCGATTTGTGTCTGTAACCAGATTTGACTTATTGCTGTTTAAAATTTCTTGGGCCTGTTGGCCGTTTGTGTGTGGTTCCCATGAGTGTGTGTTTTTTTGACTAGACCGTTTAACTTAGAGGTGCTAGTTTGTCTCCTTTTTCTTTCTTGCACTAGGTTCATTTAAGTTAGAGAACCTAGTAAAACCTTTTTATTTTTGTTGTGGGTGTTAGGGCTAGATCTGCTTAAGTTAGAGGATCTAGTTCCTCTACAGTTGTGTGTGTGTTGGTTACGTTTCTACTACCATTATGTCCAAGGAACATAAAGAACATAAACAGTCAGGGTTTAAAAAGTGCACTAAATGTTCGCAAAAAATGTCCATCACCGATGGACAATAGCATCTGTGTGTACTGCTTAGGGGCCATACATCTACAAGAAAATTGTCTCTTTTGTCATTCTGTTAGCCCTAGAGTACTCCAGGAACAGAAGAATAAGCTGATTTTGAAAGGCATGTTAAAACCTTCCTTTAAGGAAGACCTAGCCAGTTCTTCCTCCTCTGCTAGGCCGCAGTGTTCTAGAAAGGATAAGGGCAAGACCTCTAAATGGCCTTCTCCAGCCTCAACATCTGTCTCTGAACCTCCACAGAAGTTACCAAAACTGGAGTTGGCCTCTGTCTCTTCGGCTCCACAGTCTTCAGGGCCGATTGAGATTTTGGACACGGACCCTGCAGTATCGGGACCAAGTGTTTCGGTGCCGATCACTAGCAGTCCTCTTTGGAGCCAGTCTGCAGACATTCCACCAGTCTCCCCTACTCTAAAAATCACCTATATTGCAGAGAACAAGGTCTCCCACACTGTCCTCCAGATCCTCCAGGAACTTATCTGAAGAGGACATTGAGAGAGTGGTGCTCAGACTCCTCAAGTCATCAGCCTTGCCAAAATTTTTATCGGCTCTGACCCATTCGGTCTTGGAGCCAACTCCTGCTACTGATCCTGTTCTCTTTCCTCCTCCAACCCAGATTGGGCTTTTGGAGCCGATACTGCCAGTACCGACTATAGTGGTGTCCTCAGCTCCAGCACCCCGTGTGGTTGCCTTGGAGCAGAGTTCCGCTCCGACATTCTCGGCGCCGTTTGAAGTGTCTAGGGTCCGAAGCTCTTCGGTCGGCCTCAAGGGGGACACTTAGAACCGAACCTCTTCGGTGCCGAGTCTTCCTCTTGGTGCGTCGACTCAAGTGAGCTCGGACCCTACATCATTCTTGGAGCCGATTCTTTTGGAGCCATCGGCACCTACGCTCTCTATGGAGCCGGGGCGTCATTCAGAGCCAGAGGAATTGGTCTTTGTGAGGATGAGGAACATGTTGGATAGTTCATCCGTCCCACGTAGAAGTACTGATGCTATCCATCAAGCGCCGACTACAGTCTCAGCATCCTCTCTCCCCTGGGATGGCAGAGACCCACAGCCTCAGGATCCCCATTTTGGTGGCCCTCGATCTTCCGAGGCCTCCCCAGAGGACCCCGCTGAGGAGCCCCCTTGGAAGAGATCATGTAAGAGGAAGCATGTAGACTCCCCTGATGAGTCTGTCACATCTGACACTGACCTCGATGAGTCGGAGGGGTCCCCTAAGTCGTTCTCTGAAGATGTCTCCTTTGCAGACATTTTGGAGATCCTCAGGCAGAGAGGTGGCTGGCCCACCATTACCCCGTCTGATAAGGAGTCAGTGTACCTGAAGGCTTTCGGGTCTCAACCCTCAGCTTCATGGGTGTCCCCTTCATTTATTAAATTATTGGATTTTGTGCGTCCAAAAGCATGGCAGACTCCTGATGCCGTGGAACCGGTCCCCAGGAGGCCGAATAAATTTCTTTCCACCCCTAAAGACAAATAATTTTTATCCAAGGGCTTACCTGTTGATGTCATGGTGGTGGCGGCGGCCACTAAGAAGGAACTAGCAGAGACCTCTTCTTCTATCCATCCGCCCAATAAGGAATCCCGAACAATGGATAGGTACGGGAGGTGCATCTTCTCTTCAGCGGCTTTTACACTCCGATCGCTGAACTATCTATCACATTTTACGAGACTTCAGAGAGATCTCCTAAAGGAGTTAGAAGATACTCTTCAGGGTACCTCTACTGAAGCAATCCCATCTACAGTGTCTGCTCAGTTGGCTACTCTCACATCCATTGTTAACTCCTCCATGCAGCTGATCTAGTATGCAGCTGATGGTGCGAGTAGGGTGGCGGGTTCAGGAGTCTCCTTAAGGAGACATTCCTGGATGCGTCTATGCAACTTTGCTGAGCCTTTCAAGTCTACATTCACCAATGTCCCCATGGATGGATCCTCTCTTTTTGGACCCAAGCTGAAAGATACCTTCACCAGGTGTGAACAGGAAGGAAAGACTCTCTCTGCCATTGGAGTCTTTTTTACAGTTCCTTCTAGACCTTACCCTAAAGGTCAGAAGAGTGGTAAAATGTGGTTTAAAAAATCACAGAGACCTTTCCAGGATACACAGGGTGATTCCTCCTTCAGAGGCAGGGGAGGAGGAAATAATGGTAGACGTCACCCTAGAGGCTGGGGAGGCCCACAAAATCAGGGAGGTCGTGATGCCTTTTGTGACGTTCCTGATGTGGAACCCAACTGTGCATCTCTGGAGCCGGTCAGGGGTCGCCTGTCCTTGTATCCAGAAGCCTGGCTAAATCTCACTCGAGGCAAGTGGGTACAAGACATTATCACCAGAGATTACTCTATACCCTTTTCCCTTCCACCACACCATCCAAAAAGGATCCCAGATGTACCACCCAATCACAGGGATCAAGTGGCTATAGAGATAGAAAAGCTGCTATTAAAAAGAGTCATCCTAAAGGTCTCAGCAGACCAGACAGGATTCGGAACATACTCCAGGTTCTTTTTAGTTCCAAAAAGAACAGGAGACTGGAGACCCATCTTAGACCTCAGCAAGTTAAACGAGTATGTAAAGAAGTCCAAGTTCCGAATGGTCACTCTACAATCCATACTCCCTCTGTTAGGGAAAGACAGTTGGATGTGCTCAATAGATCTCCAGGATGCCTACTACCACATAATGATGGACAAAGCATCAAGGAGCTACCTACGCTTCTGGCTGGGAGCCGATCATTACCAATTTCGGGTGCTGCCATTTGGTCTCACCACAGCCCCCCCGGGTGTTCACCAAGTGCATGGCAGTACTGACAGCTCATTTGAGGTGTCTGGGAATCCAAGTCTTTCCATACCTGGATGATTGTCTCCTGACCGCCACCACCAGGCATCCTCTAGTTCAATCGAGAGATTCCACAATCAAGCTCTGTTCCAAGTTGGGAATCTCTATAAACTGTGAAAAATACTCAACTTTGCCCACTCGGTCTATAACATTTATAGGAGCAAACATAGACATGGTTTCTATGATAGCCAGACTACCTACAGACAGAATACAGACTATTGTGCAGCAAATTTACAGGATACTTCCTCTTCGAAGAGTCAAAGTAAAGGTGGTGTTGCAGCTTTTTGGAACTATGGCGTCGACCATAACCTTGGTACCTTTAGCAAGACTACATATGACGATACTCCAATGGCTCCTGTCATCCCAGTGGTCCTTTCAGCAGTTGCCTCTGCATTACCAGGTACTGATCACAGATTCTTGCAAAAAGAATCTACGCTGGTGGATTCAGCCAGGTCATCTTACCACAGGGACTCCCTTTGTACTGCACCAACCCGTTGCCACTGTGACTACGGATGCCTCCCAGATGGGGGGGGGGGCATTATCTTGGCAGGACTGTCCAAGGCACATGGCAAGATCAGGAGGCCCATCTGCATATCAGTGACCTAGAGATGAGAGCGGTGCTTCTAGCATTGCAAGCACTTCATGACTTTCTCCCTCTAGGGACGATAGCTATTCAGACCGACAACATGTCAGTGGTTTGGTATCTAAACAAACAAGGGGGGACCAGATCATACCCTTTATGTCGAGAGGCCCTGCGAGTTTGGAATTGGGCAATTTCTTCCCAACGCTTTCTCATTGCAATGCACATCCCGGGGACTTCCAACGTGATAGCGGACAAGCAAATCAGCGCAATATTGTTACCTCATGAATAGTCCTTGAACCAGAAAGTAGCCCATCTGATCTTCCACAAGTGGGGACAACCCTGCTGCGATCTCTTTGCCAGCCCCACCAATATCAAATGCAGCACCTTTTTCTCCCTCATCTCCCCTCCGGGAGAGTCTCCAAGAGATGCACTCGTCCATGATTGGCCCCCGGGACTCCTTTATGCTTTTCCTCCTTTTCCACTCATTCCCAAGGTCATACAGAAAGCAATGTTGTTGGGAAGCAAGATGATCCTCATCACTCCTTACTGGCCTCGTCATATTTGGTTCCCTTTTCTCGAGCCTCACCTGTTAGACTATCCATGGACTGTTGACCCAGTGCCAGACCTCTTGACACACATGTCAGGTTCTCTTCACCCCATTCTCCACACTCTCAAACTGACAGCATGGCTGCTGCAGTTCCGTCACTAGTCAGGCTTCATGATCTGTCTCCAGCTGTAACCCATATTATCACCTCTTCTCACAAGCCTTTGACTAGAAAATTTTATCACAGTAAATGGAAGAGATTTCCTATATGGGCACACAACAGAGAAGTTGATCCATTTACAGCTCCCATTACTATTGTTTTAGAGTTCCTTTCAGAACTCTTTCACCAGGGTTCAGCGGCTGCTACACTCCGAGTTCAGCTAGCAGCAATATCTAATTCTCATGCAGGGATTAATGATTCCAGTCTTATGTCTCACAAACTGTGCAAATCTTTTCTTAGGGGTTCCATGATGTTAAGACCTCCTGTTCAAGACCCCATTCCTCCCTGGGATCTGAATCTAGTCCTGTCTAGAATTACTTTGCCACCCTTTGAACCAGCCAATAGTTGTCAGTTGAAATTCCTGTCTTGGAAGACTCTTTTTCTGGTGGCAATAACCTCAGCCAGACGAGTTCCTGAACTACAAGCCCTATCAGTTAAACCTCCATATTTAATTTTTCACAAAGACAGGGTTTCTCTCCGGACCAATCCTTCTTTTGTTCCTAAAGTCTGTTCTCAATTTCACTTAAACCAAACAGTTGTATTGCCAGTGTTCTTCCCTAATCACACCAATAAAGCAGAGTATACATTCCATCAATTGGATGTGCATAGGCAACTGTATTTCTATATCCACGGGACCAAAGGATTTAGAAAATCAGAATAGCTGTTCATTTCTTTTGCTGAGGCGAGAATGGGCTTGCCAGTTTCTAAGGTCACACTATTGAACTGGATCTCTAGTTGTATTTCCTTTATTTACACTTCTCAGGGAAAGGAGTTGCCCTTTAAACTCAAAGCGCATTCTACCAGGTCCTTTTCTACTTCTGCTGCCTTCCAAGCCAGGACACCTATTGATAATATATGTGCAGCAGCAGCATGGGCTACCCCTCATACCTTCATTTCCCATTATAAATTGGATTTAACTTCCAGGGGTACAGCCTCGTTTGGTTCCACGGTACTCAGGAGTATTTTCCAGTGAGCCACCCATTCAAGATGCTAGGGACGCTGTCCCACACGTAATAATGGAGGCGAGATAGGACTACATAACATAAAGAAGTTATGCACTCACCATAACGTTCCATGTATGTAGTCCATCTCGCCAAACATTATTATGAACCCACCCTCCAGCCCCCCTTCCTGGAGGATCTAAAAACAGTTTTTTTTTTTTCCTTTCTACAGTGGTTTATGCCATAAAGGGCACCTTTATTACAGTTTATTCTTCCGGACCTTTATCCTTTTCCTGTCTTATCCTGATAGACTACTAGCAAACAAGATCTGGGGAATGTGCTCATGCACCATGGGATACCTCCTAGCCACGAGCCAATCAGAAGTTTTCAGGCTTTCTAAGCGGCCGAGTCGGAGCCGAGGATCGGCTTCGAACCCACATGTAATAACGTTCGGCGAGATGGACTACATACATGGAATGTTTTGGTGAGTACATAACTTCTTTTTTTCACGTTATATCTTATTGCCACAGCAATGTACTACCATAACTGACCTGTCCATTGCCCATACAAATGCACACTCCACCATTCTGTTCCAAACACATAAAAAAGTCCCATCTGGTAACCACAGTAACTGACACATTATTCTCAGTCATGGAGTGCAGTGCTAGAATACATGTACATTTCTGTGCCATCACATAATCTGGTAGTCGAAGATCTTACTGCGCATGCACAGGTTTGGAGCCAAACAGTGAACACAGTAAGTACTTTTTATTGTTAGTTTTATTTGTTTGGTAACAGAGTAACTATGCCACTATATACAGGTCATGGAATGTTGTTATTTTAAATTACCTATTCTGAATCAATTAGTACAGAAATGGAGATTGTAGAAAATCAACCTCTGTACTATAGGGTAATTCTGCATTAAAACTTCTGTGAGTGTCTAGCTTCCTTGACATTGAATTAAAAAACTGACTATAATGTTTTGAGCATCTCATGTTTACGTGTATTTTGGGATGGGTAGAAGCAGTGAACCAGTTGTCATCCTGTAGTGTGGAATATGGTGTGAGAATATCACCCATACCAGAGATTTTGTCTTGTATTCCAGTGTTGTGTTTTTAACAAATTGTAGGGTCCCATATGATTCCCCAAGTCAGATTTTTCTTTTTTTTTTTTTTGGCAGGTTTGCCTTTTGGTACAAAGATGAGCATGCTGGTTTCTTTGGCCAAGTTCCATTTTTATAAGAAAACATTCAGTTTACTGACACACATACATCCATAATCAGTGGAAGTCAATCTAGTAAACATTTGGGATAAGCAGACACATTGTTTTGCAAGGTTAGTACCCCAACTCACCCGCATTTTCTCAGAGAATGTGAGATGTTGTTTCCTTTCCGTAGTGGTGCCTTACAGCATATATGGCACAGTGCCATGCACATGACCTCTGGGCATTTAGTGAGATAGGACATATTTGAGGAAGTAATTTGGTGGTATTTGAGAAGATGTTGCCATGTGCATGCAAGTTAATAGGAGGTCATTGCAATTCCCTGACTTCAGGTTTGGTGTCTTTATCACTCTGTACCAGGGTAGATGTGAGATAATACCAGGGCATCACTGTGTTTCTGCCTAGTAGTACTTAAATGAAATAATACCACCAGTGTGAAGAATATGGCTTGCAATCAATTCTTACACAGGATGCTTTGAAATTTCAGAGAGCTTAGAGTCATAAACAACAGCAGTTGTTAGTATTGATTGTCAGCTTGTGTTCCTTTTGAAGGAAAGATTTCTGTTGATTATCACAGCACAAATCTTGTGTTCCATGTGACCATTATGTTTTGTTTCTATGTAGCATCCAGGTAAATCAGCATCCATTTGCACAACATATGTTTGAACCCTGGGTCTTTAGTTCTGGGAAACCTTCCCATATAGATTCATAGATTAGTACTAGGCTAGCTGTCCTTGTGAGCCATTTTAAGCCTAACCAATTATCCCTTGTGAGACTCAAACCCTGCACCTTGTGTTTGTAAGACAAACACTTTAACCATTAGGCCACCCTCCTAACCCCTATAATAAGGTTTCTTCTGATTTTTATTGATCAAGGTGTCATGTTAATAGTGATCATGTGCTCAGACTTTAATTTTGTGTCACTGTACCCATTAAGAATATGGGCATTATGGTTGGCTAAAATATTGAAAGGTAAAATGAAGTATCCAAAAAAGAAAATAACATCACTTATCGTAGTAATTTTGATAATTTCCAGTCTGTTATGTTTTCATTTTTGGTGGTTTGAACAGTCGCTTAAAATGCTGAAGTTTAACTATTTCACTCGTTGCTGCTTTGAGTCGAGTTTATTACTCTTTGAAAGGAGTGAACTCCCAAGGGCTCTCTTCCTTTCAAACTATTAATTTCAGCTCTGTTAAACACAGCAAATAATCTTGTTCTACAGTCTGATATAGTTCAGCTTCACGCTTTATTTGTGAAGAACATGGTTTAATTTATGTATCATTCAGTCAGTACAGAATTACTAATCAGTAACTGGATACTTCACAGTTGTCTGTTTAATTATACTGTAGTTAATGTACAGTAGTTAGTGTGACTGAAGTCTCAGTAAAAGCTTTCTTGCCTTTGCACAAGTGGACCAAAAGCAGCAGAAGCATGGGATAGTTTATTGATTATAGTTGCCCTCACATCTCATCCATTCATGTAGGACTTGTCACTACTGGCTGCTGAACCTGAAGCAGAAGGGGAGGGGAGGTGTCCAACTTTCTATCCCTTCTCACAATGTTCAGTATCAGGAGATGGAGGATCACAGATGGTGATTTAAAAATATCACAACTGATTAAAACTTTAAGTAGTATCAGAGTTTTATAAGAACATTTCAACAGCTTTAAATTGAATATAATTCATTGATGTAGTCTTCTTTTCCAAAGTATTTACAAAATGCTATGTGATGTTCTACAGGCAGTATTTTCTTATGCAGTTCTGTTTCCTTTTACATCTGTCTCATGTTTTGATGAACAAGTTTTGTAAATAAAGCTTTTGATTATTATAATTTCTAGGGTGCATTCTTGCAAGACTTCTTGTGCATAGAACATAGACCAGAAAGAAGCATGTGTCAGATCAATGGTTTATATTGTTGGAAAAAAAGTTTCAGTAGTTAAGGATTTTCTTTTTACTATGACTAGTATGAGCATGCTTGAATTCAGTTCCGTAACCCTATTGAATGATGGTATGCATATGAAGCTTGCCCTGAGGGGAGTCTATGTCTACAGTTCTTTCTTGCACAGTCCTTTTCATTGCTGTGTTCTTGCCTCTGTCCAAATGTCCCTTTTTAATTTAAGTTTTGTAAACTGGTAATGTCAGTGTAGTTGCTCTCTGCTTGCAGAACTTCAGTGGTTCTGACAGTAGGCTACAGAAACTGACAGGAAAATATGCACAAGTTTAATTTATATAGTACATGTTTAAAACTAAATATTATTTCTGGAAAAATACTTTACCCAAGGACCATGCATTAGAAAAAAAATATCTTTAAAAGTCATGGTTAAAATATTGGCCTTGTCCATTCTTAGTTTCATTTCTAAACTTGTGAATAGTTAGTTAATGTAACATCTATGATCAAACATTAACGTAAAAATGAAAGCCAAATGCATATAACAGAGTAATTAATTTGGTCAGAGAACAAGATTCAGAAGCAGCTTTTGCAGACTGTGTAAAGGTTGTCTATATATGTAAGTGCATTAGAACATGGAAAAGGTTCAAAAGGATCTTGTTTGGTGTACAGGTTACACCAACATTATGCTGTGGTGTCATAACCAAAATGTTAAGGCTTCGTCAAAGTTTTGTGTGTCTCTGAGGCTGAATATGAAGAGCTGAAAGAAGCTGAGTCGAAGTGGCATTATCATGGGCTAGATTCCAAAAGATTTGCTGTCTGTGTAAGTCTGCTCTTATTCTGAAAGAAAGACTCTTAGTGTAAGGCCTGTCTATATAGAGGCTTACACCAGGGGTCAGATTCCAAAAAGTCCTACGGTCAGTATAAGTGGTCACTTACACTGAGAGCGGGTCTGTGGGAGTTGGGCCACATGTTTAGCTTATGTTTACTAAAGTCATGGATGAAGGCCCATTAAATAAGGTACTGCAAATGCTTAGAAAATTTATTTAAATGAATTGGTCAATGCAGCATCTAGAGACCATGTTGCATTGGAATGTGCTTTAGTGGAGGATGCAGACTTCCTAGCAGTAGACTCTGTCTGGAGATGGACAGGAGCACAAGGCAGACTTCTGTCGTGGCTGCTGATTTTGATTTTGAGTTTGCTGATCAGCACTTTGAGCTAAATAGATTTTCTTTATATGGAACCAGTCCTGATTCTGTCACAATTGTAGTAGCATAAACTACTTAGATGGAAAAAGTTTCATGGTTATTGTTAGCAGCAGGTGATCTTTACAAGTCTACTAGGGAAACAGAAATAAAAGACATTGTTACTAATGACATCAGTGAATACAGACTGAGAATTTTTTTCCCATTCTCAGTAGTAAGGGCACAGATGCTGTGACAGAATTTGGTAAAGTCATTGATTTTAGCAATATATATGCTTTTGTTATAGGGCTGGTTTTACACTAGGTGGGACCATGGTAAAGACCAAGTATGAACTTCCTGTTCTGACCCTGAGTGAAAATTCCCCTTGCGCTCTGAAGGTCTTAGATGTTGTGAGATTATTTTTGTGTTATTTTTGAAAGAAAGTTACTTAACTATTTCTTTTCACTGCTAGCCAGAAGATTGATGCATCTGCCCCCCATATGTGTGTGTGTGTGTCGAAATAGTCCATGATGATTTAACTACAAATGTATATTTATGTTGTGAAATGAGCAGGAAAAAATAGGTCAGTGAAAACTCCATGTGCTGCTGTTACTCAGGAATACAGATTTATAATTCTGAAACAGTCTGACAAATTAGCGTAGAATAGTGGTTCCAAAATGTTTTTGATTCTCGACTCCCTTGTTGAATCCAGGTTTTCCCAAGGCACCCCCCCCCCCAGTCAAATTCTATCAAGTATACTTTGCAAAATAGCTAATAATTCTTTTTAATTAAAAGGGGTAGTTAGGTAAAAATAAATAGCACATGCACTTGGAGAATATTTTCTTGTTTCCTGTTACTTTGGAAAAAAAGTTAACTTCATTTTCAGTAATTTGTGAATCTCATTTAAATCCTGTGAAAAGAGGTGTTCTATTTAGTGACTTCTACGCTCAATGATTTATCATAAAATAAACTGTCTGAGGAACAGTCAGTAAATATGAGGGAAAAGTCTGGACAGTTGAGAGGTATGACTTAACATTAAACGTTTATGTAACTTTACTTACACAAATAACAGGGTGTCATACAAACAACATAACCAATGAGCAGTGCATAAACTAAAATCTATGACGAATGAAGCACATTGCGGGAAAATGCTATGCATCACACCAACTGAAATGTTCCAACTACTCCAACAAGCAGCTCAAATATGATGTGCTACCAGAGTGGTTAGAACCTGCTGCTAAGGAATCTGAGGAGATCACTGAAAGCAGAAATGTATTTCTAGCTACTGCAATGGGATCCTGTAAAATAGGTTTCCCAAATGATAAACAAAAATAAAGAAATGCAAAAAGAAAATCAAATGCCATTCCATTTTGCCTCAGAAATCTTCCTTCATAAACATGCATCTTTTTTAAATAAGCCAATGAGCAATTAGGCAAAAAGGTAATAAACATCATAATTCCACAACTGATTTTACAACCACACACAAATTGCACACAGCTGTCAGTTTGGTCATTCATTTTGTGAATAAATCTGTAAGGTAGTGAATTGGGAAACAACACTGAGAGGGGAATACTGCCCAAGCCCTTACCTTTATCTCGAACCACAAAGCATTGCTTCACTGGCCCAACTTTGCTGAATACCTCAAGCAATTGTTCATTGCTAGCAGGAGGTGGAAGGTTGCGCACAAACAGAGTCGACCCAGCCATTACAGGAATTCAGGCTTTCAGGAAAAAAGAATTTAACACGCACTCCAAACACATAAAAAAAAATGATTTTATTATAAAGAGTTAATAGCACGTACACTTGCTAATGCACATAAAAATGCACAGTTTTAACCAACATGTACTCGATTTCCTCATTACTGGGAAACGAGGGTAAAAACAAAAACATGCAAAATTACAACAAATCACACATATTCTATAGGATGCCTGCCATACTAGAAAAACAGGAAATTGTGACTGAACTTTTCCTGTTAGAAACAATGACCCAGCGTACAATGGTTCCAATGTCCGAGTACAATTCCGGAAACATTACAGCCGAACACAGAACAAATTAGAAGGGAAGTAGAAGTTTTGAACATTGTTAGTATTTTCAGAAGGAGGCGTACAGTTTCATCATTTTTTTCTCACAGTGACATGTGAATGAAATAATTTGTTACTGCCATTCCAAGAAGAGTAAACACTCTTGTTGTCTGTAGGAAACTGGCACACCTTGTTCGTGGAAAGTGTGCTTGAGGTATTTTAAGTCTGCTAATCACCAAGTGAAGATTCCTGGAATAGTAAACAACTGCAGAAAAAAAACTCCACTTAACCGGGCAGTTTGTTCCATGTAGAAGCTAGGTCAGAAAATGACCGACATGTTCAACTCTATTCTGATTTTGATAGCCGCAGTAGTGTAAATGGTTAGCCTTCTTTCTAGTGTGTGTGTGTGTGTGTGTGTGTGTGTGTGTGTGTGTGTGTGTGTGTGTGTGTTACGACCAGTTTCACTCACTTGAGATCAGGAGTAAAAGCTTCACAAAACATAGTGATAACTAAGGTAAATCTCTCCTGTGAGTAAGTTGTACCTCTAGACCTCTTAGTACACAAGATCCAGACAACGTTAAAAGCAATGGTGAGACAAAAGCTCAAAGTCAGGGACGAGATTTTAAATATTGTTGTACTATACAAGTTCTCTTAACCAGGTAGAAGAGCTGGTGTGAAGACCCTTTTCAGCCACCATGTGGGCAAGTGTGGGCAGCGGATGCAAAATAAACCGCAAACTAATGAGTTTAGTAACTAAGCTTATAAGTTTGCGGTTTATTTTGCGGCTAAGCTTATTAGTTTGTGGCGACCCTGTGAGGAAGCTGCAGCTCCCCAGGGTTCCACGGCGCACACTTTGGGAACCCGTGGCTTAGAAGATTAAAGCTGTGAGCTGCTAATATGTTTTCATCATCCTGTATTCCTGAGTTAGTCCCCCAATTTCCACTTGCAAAGTATACTCATCAGTTAACCAGTCAGTGCTCATAGGTCGCTCCTGAAAAGGAACACTTGAGTGAAGTAACCTTACCGCATTATTAAATAAAGTAAAAATAAAATAATCTGAAATTCTGTAGTAAACTTCTCAGAAAAGTATGCTGTGGTTCTTGACTACTACACACACTTAGCTGACAATTTCAAGTATGAATATGTGCATATTACTTTGTTTTCAACAAATGTGTGGTCACTGTATAGGTCTAAATTTGTATGGGGGTAAGCGTAAATTAAGCTTTTAAGAAAAGTCTTACACACACACACACACACACACACACACACACACACCCTAGCTCAAACCCTGGACAGGGTGGCAGGGCATCACAAGTATGCAAAGACATGCACAGTCTTGCATGAACTGTCTCACTATAACATTACATGCACACCTGCGGGCAGTTGGAGGAACATCTTTCACCTACAGCATATCACAGAGATGTTGTTAGAAACTGAAGTACCAAGATAATACTCAGAGACAGGGAGTACATGCAGACTCTGTGCAGGAGAAATCCCTGACAAAAAGAAAAACAGAACAAAACTCGGGTTCCTATTACGTCATCGAAAGTATAAAACTTCGAACACCACAAGATCGAACTTGTATGTTAGAAGTTTTATAATTTCAAACCCAAAAAAAAAAAAAAAAAAAACGGACAGAAAGTAACTGTCGTAATCAGAGAGGCAAGTCCCCCTGCACCCCCCACACCCCTGCTCTTTAAATATACTAACTCTGAGATCGCACTACAGTGCGGAAAGGGAGTATTTCCCTTTACTGCACTGTAGTGCGATCTTGGAGTTGGTATATTTAAGAAGCGGGGGGTATGGGGGCGCTGGAGGCCTTTACCCCTCTGCTTACAGCAAGTAGTTGTGTTTTCTGTCATGTTTTTATTTTTTATTAGGTATTCAGTGTCACTGAACTTCGATGATATGGTGTCGACCATATTATATTTGAAGTTCAGGAACTTCGAGTATCTAATATAGACCCAAAAAACTCTGAGGTGGCAACACTTTCCACTTGTCCCACTGTGCCAGTTGTTCATTGTATTGACATGCATCCTGCCAGCATCATACAACTCTGATATTTGTGATGAAAACTGAAAGACAGAATGGCTGGTTTTGTGTATTTAATCAGTTTATTTTTGGATACAGTGCAATACTACCCACATGCATATAAATCATTACACTGATCATGCCCTTTGCTTTTGCTCACAGCCTGCATACAAATCTCAGTACACAGATTGTCTCTGTACTCCTGTCATATTTGATTGTGATGAAATCTGCATGGAACTATGGCCACAGTAATGTTTTTCAGCCTGTTGTTGCTGGATACATATGTTGCCCCATTGAGCTCTATCAAAGATCATTTTCAAACACAGTCTGCCTCCAATCAAGACAGGCACTGCCACTTGCAAACTTTATTTTTTTTATTTTTATTTATTTAACATTTGTTGACCAGGAAAGTCCGACTAGGACAGAGCGTATTTTCAGAGGAGGCCTAGGGAGAAATGCTTCAGAAGCACGTGAACACAGGCTGGACATGCAGACTCCACACATAAGGCATCCCAGAGAAGAATTGAATCAGAGAACCTCTTGCTGTGAGGCGACCACATTAACCCCTGCACCACTGTGCCACCCAAAACTGTTGCATATCACAGCAAAAGTCTGTGTGTTCAGACTTACTGCTACCCTATCATTTTGAAAGTGTTCAAAATCATGTATGCTCATTAAGACTGATTACCTTTAATTGGGAACTTCTGAAAGGGCTGAGCCCTGTGTAGTTGCCAAAAGTTATACTTGTCATTGCCAGGGCCTGATTGCTTACAGTACTGCTACAACTAATATTAAGAAAACAGTTCCTGGCAACTGGGAAATAAGCATTGGGAATTCTAATCTGCTCAAGGGTATAGGCCTAAATTTTTTATTTATGGATTAAAAAAAAATAAGAATTTAAAGGTCCTTACAGATAGGGATCATTGGAGAAAAAAATGTCACACCTGCAAAAAGGCACGTAGGTATTTATTTGGGTTCTGAAAATGTTGCAAGTTTATTAATATTAGCCCATATTTTGTCCCAGTATACTTAGAAAAGTCAGTGGTGTTAACAGACCACGTGACTATAATGATACATGGTTAATTTATCTTGTTACCTGTTTCTACTGCAATGATTTTTAGGTGGGAAAAAGCCAGGGATATATAAATGTGCATAACATAAAATCAGTAGCATAAAATGTATGACTTCCTTCCTGTTTGATGCATCTTGAAGATCTTCTATGTCTATTTTATACTTTTATTTATATATTTGATGCATGTCTTGCATTTTAGAGCACTCAGTCCTTTTAAATACTTGAGGTAAATAAAAGAAAACTAAGAAGAAATGAAATGCTTTACTTATTCACAAACAGCACAACTGCATAAGTATTCAGTCGTATAGAGATCACTATTGCTGGTTAATGTGCCTGATTCTTGGTCTTCCTGGAATGAAGCAGTATGTAGAAAAAAAAGGGAGTTATATATTTATCTGAAAACACTGGATATTCTTGCCATTTCTGTTTATCCATCAGATCAAAATTCAGCATCCATTTTTTTGTGTCATGCATTAACAAGCATGTTAGAAAAATGACTGCAAAATCGACAAAAGGAATGCCTGAGACTGTGCCATTCTTTTTTGGAGCCAAGTAGGTGAACAGTAGTAGTTAAGGTGAATAATTTATGTATAACACCCTATACTACTACTACTGGTGTACCAGCTGAAAACCTAAGTATAGCCAACGTGATACAGCTGTTGTACCCAGAGTTTCAAGCTGTTGATTTTTAGGTACTGATATTTGTTTTAAAAAAGTTTTAAACTCCAGAGATATATATTTAGTATACTTGCAAATGAAAAAAGAAAAACAAAATGAGGGGACTGGTTCTGGAAATGAAAGGCAAAAAGACAATGAAAGAAATGCAGTTCTCATTAGAATGCAAGCTTGCTGGTCCCACTAAAGCCGATGGGATCACTTTCAAGTCCTGCACGTCTTTCTTTGTAAATCAGACTGGCTTGTTCTTCAAACAGGCTTCCTAATTACACTTCTCAGTAAAGTTCTCCCTCATCTTGCAAGCTTTAGACTCCCTCCCCTTCCTCAGCTGATATGCACATATGCACAGCTTGTTTCTCGCATTCTTTTTGTTTCACCCTGATTCTTGCTATTGCATTTGACCCCTGTCAATTAACAGAAGCCCCTTTCTATGGCTGTAACTTCAGCACAAGCATTTTAATGAATTCTTGGTGATTTCAGTGAGAGAGTGAGGAGTTTCTCATTAGGATCTGATAGGAAAAAGCTAAGGACTGATTTGCTTTTGCATTTGTTATCAGTAGAGAGGAGTTTAGGTAAGTCTGTAGTAGGCCTGTACTACGGAATTGGCAGAGGTGCATGTTTTTTCTTGGAAGAAACAACTGAAATAACCTCAGACAGATGCAATTTACTTCAGTAATATTACGTGACGGGGTCAGTTGTTGCAGCTACAAACAGAAAAATGTTACCGTGTCAACACCTATTAATGTCATGTCACAGCATGTTTACTTAAATCACAAAAATGAGAATTTTGCACTTCATTGCGCAGGTTAACTTGACTACATTACATCAGCTCTTGACTTGCCTGGAATGCTTTGTATGAGGTCTTATGTTTTTTGCGACCCAGTCTCATTAGTCACTCTGCCTTCTGTTTTGTATCCCTAAATTATCTCCAGTGTGTGGAGAGCAAGGTATAGGACCTAAACATTGACTATTAACATACCTACCCATTTCTTCCTTCAAATAATGTTCAAAGCTCACTAGCATCTTTTGCAGCAGTAGTACAGAAAATGGGACCCCACATTTCAAAAAATGTAATGTATAGTGGCTCAGATATGACACACCTCAAAGTAGACTGTGGAAAAAGAAATGCACTCTACAAAAATTGTAATCCTACATTGTCATAAACATCAATGCTCGTGCAGATTGATGTGCTATCAGATTTAGTATTGTCAGTTTGTAGTTTAAATAAAATCCGCGGTGGTGCAGCAGTAGCGTTGTTGCCTCACAGCAAGAGGTTTTCCCGTTCGATTCTCGGCTGGAGTGCCTTTTGTGTGGAGTCTGCATGTCCTCCCCGCGGTTGGATGGGTGTTCGAAAGACATGCGTAAATGGAAGTGCCTTCGTTGAAAGTTGGACGTCGAGCTGGCACCTCGGCGTTTGTGAAAAATCTACTGCCAATCATTAGCGGACCGGAGTTCCGCTGTGGCGACCCCTAACTTGAAAAAGCCGAAAGACAAACAACAAGTTTATGTAGTTTAAAAATGAGCTATGACATGTTATTGAATGTTATTAGCATGGTCTCCCATATCTCTTAAAAATACTGGACTTTTTGGATCAGCTGTGCCATTAAGTTGTTTGTGATACTGCTATGACTTAAGTAGTACTTGATTTATATATGTAATAGGTTTGGGACATTTAGGCCTAAATGTAGTTACTTGTTTTTACTTTTTATTGACTGGGTTAGTCTTGCTAGGTTTGGCTGGTCTTCAGAGGAGACCTGAGGTGCTGCTCATGCTGACTAGTGCCAGTTTGCTATGTCAGGGAGATGGCCCATCACTTTAACAAGTGATGTGAGGTACAGCACCCCCATTATGCTACATTACAGTGTTTAAACAAACATTAATCCAAGCACCTGGTATGGGGATAGACCCCATGTGCTTCTTGTTTTCCCTTTATCAGAGGTTAATTTTCTGCATGTTGAGGCAGTTACTGGAATGTTTTTAAGAAAAACAACATTTTTAACAAATTCATTTTTCCCAGAGCATACTTTCCTCTTTATAAAATGATCCCTACATTGCTTACAAATTTCCATTTGTTTACAGATTTTTATTCAAGTCAAGACATAGAGCAAAATGCATTTAAAGTGCACATTTCACTCTTGAAATCAAGAGTGATTCTAAAGACAATAGTGGTGACAGCAGTACATGCTGATGTGTGTTTTTTTTTTCTAATTGTTTGGGTTAAACCATCAAACAACCAGTGAGAGTGATCACTTTGCAAGAAGTCTACTTGTGCAGCACTGCCAGTTGGCCAAAATGAGGTTCCTAAAGGCATTCCGTTTACCCAAATCATAGTGTTGTAGTTACATAATTAAAAGATAGCTATAGCCCAAGAACAAAATTTGCATTTTTCAGACTGTATTTTTCATACCAGAACATGATACCTAAACTACTGCAAAAAAAGAAGTTATGTACTCACCCTAATGTTCCATCTGAGTAGTTGTACTTCATTTGTCTTCAACCTGTGGGTTACGGAGCCGTATCGAATCCAAGCCGGCAACTTTTACTAGCATCAGTTCTGAGCTCTAAACTCCTCCCCTTACCCATAATACACCTCCACTGCCTTCCAACCCTAGATCGAGTTTGCTGAACCTTATACTGATAACCCGACCTGAAACAATTTACTTGCGACCTATACTGCAGCCCGTAGGCTGATCATATGCCAAGGTCTGGGGGAAGGAGGGAGGGACGGTTGAAGACAAATGAAGTACAACTACTCAGATGGAACGTTATGGTGAGTACATAACTTCTTTATCTGAAGTAGTTTACTTCATTTGGTCTTCAACCTGTGGGACAGAGTCCCCAGCTACTAAACTCATGGAAGGATATTCCGGAGCACCGCGGAACCAAAGGATGCTCTCTTGGAAGTCAATTCCAGTTTGTAATGAGAAATAAATGTATGAGATGAGGACCAAGTAGCTGCAGAACAAATGTCATCTAAAGACACTCTAGACCAAAAGGTTGCAGATGTAGCCATGGACCTAGTGGAATGAGCTTTCACTTGACCTGGAGGAAACTTGCCTCTGTCCTTATAGACCAGCAGGATGCATGAAGAAATCCATCTAGCTATAGTGACCTTGGAGATAGGTTTCCCCAAAAAGGGTTTATAGAAGGATACAAACAATTGATCAGATTTACGGAAATTTGTTGTCCTGTGTAAATAGAATTGTAACTATCTATGAATATCCAACATGTGGAGGTTGTATTCCATCTTGTTAGTAAAATTAGGAAAAAAACACAGGCAAATGAATCAGTCTGATTGACATTGACTGGTGATGCCACCTTAGGAAGAAAGGATAGATTGGTTCGAAGGGAAACCCTATCTTTGTGAAAAATCATGTAAGGAATTTTGATGGACAAGGCCTATAATTCTGAAACCCTTTTTGCAGAGGTAATAGCCACCAGAAAAGCTGTTTTCCAAGATAAAAATTTCATATCTGTAATTGCGGCAGGCTTGAAAGGTGGCGCAACCAAAACTTGATGAACCATAGTAAGTTCCCATGGAGGATCAAAATCTTTGACCAGGGGGGCGTAACAAAAAGGTGCCTTTGATAAAGGCATTACACAGTCTGGGAGAGGTTAAAGAAGCAGAATTCTCGCCCACATGAAAATGAGAGATGGCAGCCAACTGAACTTTGACAGTAGAAGAACTAGCCCCGTGTTGAAAAATATCCGCTAGAAAATCAAGCATGGCGGAAATAAGAGCCTGTTTGATTCTAGCGTTGTTAGTTCTTCACATACAACAGTTAAATGTTCCTTCTGCAGTCACCTAAATCTCATACAGTACAAGTGTATGTAATTATTGTCAACCATGTAATAGACTACATAAAAATGTTATTTATGGTAAATATTGCAAATGCACAAACATAAAAAGTTCTAACAGTACAGTGTGCTATTAATATTAACCTTTTAAAGAAAAGGTTTTCACAGCTTTTCAAAAATTTCCTACAGACAGTAGTAAGGAAAAGTAATGCCATTTAGAGGAACAGACTCTGCATAGCATTCAGACTTTACATAATAACATTTCTGGTTTAACGTAACAATCAGAGCCCAACAACATTTACTAAGGGCACAAACTACAGAGGTTAATCTGATAAGACAGTTAAAAAAAAGCCCAGCAAGGTTTACATTGGGCAGGGTTCAGCATAAATGACAATTATTTCTCCTGCTGATATATCTCAATAGTCTTGTTTGTTACAGACTCTGCCTCAGTGGCAAGACAAAAAAAAAATAAATAATTTTGTTTCAATATGTTGGCATTTAAACAATGGTTGACATACACTGTGTGGTCTATTTCAAATAATGCTTTATTTAAATTCTTTTTGCGTTTACACATGCCAGTTTGTGTCAGAAGGAGATTCATCAACGGTGTTGGCAAACCCCTAAAACATGCTCCAGTACGAGAGTTATGGGCATTAATTCCCAAAACAATTTGCACGGAAAGTTTAGTATTGTCAAAAATCAAAGCACATAAAAAATATACAGGAAAGGCTACAGTAAATGATTTGGCAAATGACAAAGCAAAGCAAGCAGCTAAAACTGGTGAGTGTCTAGACTCACATAACTGTTTTACAGACAGTCTGAAGAGCATGACAGAAAAAAAACAAAATAATGTTTTGGTCAGGCAAGATGTTATGTTAAAGCAGTTCCGTCAGACAGCTAATGACATTCTGCAAAATGCATATGCAGCTTTAAAATCATTTTCTGCCTGACAGACAGATACAGACTCAGAGATTAAGCCAGAGTGCTAGACAGTTTAAAAAAGTACACAGTATTGCAGATGCACATAACAAATGTACACATACAGCTGGTAGACTTCATGGTGAAAGGAAGGGGATGTAATACATGGTCTGATGAAAAAGTACGCAGTACTGCAGATGCACATACGAAATATACAAAAACAGCTTGTAGACTACGTGGTGAAAGGAAGGGGATGTAATACATGGTCTGATGAAAAAGTACGCAGCACTGCAGATGCACATACGAAATATACAAAAACAGCTTGTAGACTACGTGGTGAAAGGAAGGGGATGTAATACATGGTCTGATGAAAAAGTACGCAGCACTGCAGATGCACATACGAAATATACAAAAACAGCTTGTAGACTACGTGGTGAAAGGAAGGGGGTGTAATACATGGTCTGATGAAAAAGTACGCAGCACTGCAGATGCACATACGAAATATACAAAACAGCTTGTAGACTACGTGGTGAAAGGAAGGGGATGTAATACATGGTCTGATGAAAAAGTAAGCAGTACTGCAGATGCACATACGAAATATACAAAAACAGCTTGTAGACTACGTGGTGAAAGGAAGGGGATGTAATACATGGTCTGATGAAAAAGTATGCAGTACTGCAGATGCACATACGAAATATACAAAAACAGCTTGTAGACTACGTGGTGAAAGGAAGGGGATGTAATACATGGTCTGATGAAAAAGTACGCAGCACTGCAGATGCACATACGAAATATACAAAAACAACTTGTAGACTACGTGGTGAAAGGAAGGGGATGTAATACATGGTCTGATGAAAAAGTACGCAGTACTGCAGATGCACATACGAAATATACAAAAACAGCTTGTAGACTACGTGGTGAAAGGAAGGGGATGTAACACATGGTCTGATGAAAAAGTACGCAGTACTGCAGATGCACATACGAAATATACAAAAACAGCTTGTAGACTACGTGGTGAAAGGAAGGGGATGTAATAGATGGTCTGATGAAACAAACACAGGGGGAACACGAGCAGCTTCTGCTCCACCAGGGTTACAGACAGATATACAACAAAGTTCAAAAACAGGTAATATGTTTTACTTGTAAGAAAATATGCCACATTAAACAGAATTGTCCATATTACAAACGATGCTTCTTCAAAACCCAAAAATAGGGAAAGAAATCAAGATAAAGAAAATACATTAAAGGACAATCAGTCACAGGAACAAACACAGAGGGATACATAAAAAATAACGTATACCCTATGAAATACCAGATCATGGCAGGCAATAGGCATTAAAGCAATAAATTAACAAAATACAGGTTATCAGTTGGCAGCAAAGTACAGGGATCTTTTAAAGCAATGGAAGACGATGTTGGTATACAAAACTCAATGTTAATTAATTAAATAAAGGGGACAATAAAAGACAGAAAAATACTTTACTGGTTTAATAAGCCAGGACAAATTCAGAATAAACATAAATAACCTACAACCATATAGACATAAAGTTAAAGTTAATACAGATACAGTGTAAAGTTAAAGTTAATACAAATACAGTAAATACATTACAGTAATTCAAATAGTATATGCAAAACTAAACAATGCAATTAAATGTTGGGTACGCAAGTCCACATCTACGTCTGGAAATGGAGTAACATTTAAGGCAGTATCTATGACAAATCCTAAATGACAAAAGGTTCTATAGTAATGAGAGGGTCAACCCCCCCCCCCCACACACACATTAAAAGTGCAGTATGTCTCCAAAGGCAGCTTTTGCATACAGCAAACAGGATCAATATTGGTAAAAAAACAGTGACTGTAATGTCATATTTTCAAAATAATGTATTACATAAAATATAACAGCAAACAGTCTTATAAACAAACTAGTACAGCAAAAACATCATTAGTCAAACTGGTGTAACTGCCATCCGGGTAATAATACACAGCAATACATACAGGTAGTAAAGTACAGATTCATTAAAACTTAGTCAGATAGCATTTTTCAGCTAATAAAAATCAAAGCAAAAGCAGCATACCATGTTGGTTCATAAAAATCAGTGTAAGTTAATAACAGTCAAACAGTATCAGTACAGTAACAGTCTGTTAACAGTCTTACAAAAGTTTAAATTTGTTTCTATAATAGCAGTCTATGAACAAGACAAGGCAATCTAAAACAGTTGCAAAGAAAAAATGGGAAGAGATATTCGGATATAATAAATCATGAGAACAGGGACATCATGATCGGATACTTGATTTCAATATATTTTGGACATGCAAAATTTGTTTGCAAAGGCATGTGACAAGTCAAATTGTTGGGTTTTTAGCCACATTCCTTACAGAGGGGAAAAATGCCATTACATGCAGTCCCTGTAGAGGTTACACATACAGGTTCTATGTTTAAAAAATCTTATAGTTGTAAAACAGTCAGCCATAAAAAAAACATTTACAGTTGATAAAAATAGGAAAAGGGATACTCTAATTTCATAAGAACTATGGTCATGTGAAAAAGCTTGAGTATAAAATAAAAACAGCATGGGAGTCAACACATAATACCTTCTTTTAAGGAAGATATGAAAGAGGAAAAATTCTGTTACATAGAGTATGCAGTTCCAATAATGAAAATTACTCACACATTACCAGAGGACATGGTAAAAAATCACCATGAAAAGAGGGAGGTTCATGATAAAATAAATAGGGAAAGATTAAAACAGCTGGACATAGGAAATGGTGCTATTTCAGGAGCTGAATTTTTCACTGGTATGGTGCCACTAAGGCAATATAGAAAGTTACAAAGTTAATACCAAGTGCAACTTATGGAGCTATCTCAGACATAACAGAGAGCAGATGTGTTATAAAACTGTCAAACAAGTAACTGTTGTTAACAATGAAGAAAGGCTATTAAGTACAAAAGATCACATTTTCCTCTAATACAATGTTTTGCCTTGTAAAGCAAGGGTTAACTTGACAAGATTTTGAAATGCTTGTGTGTAACTGCAAGACTGACAACTTGCTTAAGGAAGCATAAATACATTTAAAAATAAATAATAACAGCTATGTGTCTGTGGTGGGGTACTATAATTTCTGCATTAATTGCTCTTATCGTCATTGTGTTAATAAAAGTATTAATCAAGTAACAGCCACTGGTAATGTAACATTGTATAAAAAAATAGCATTGAATGCAAGGTTCATATGTTGGCAACAGACCAAGGGGTTCAAAGTACTGAAGATCATATTCTGTTGTAAATTGTCTTACAATTTTCATGGGCCTTAAATTAAAAAAAGTGGCTATTGATAGATATTGTGTAAATTAAAATGCTTTTCACCAATATACTGTGTGTACAGTGAAAGGAAATGTGCAAAGCCAAACAGCAGTTTTCAAAATAATATGCTTGCTTTGCAGGAGCAGTTATGTTCAGCTTAGATATTAATAACATATAGCTGTGGGCATTACTGTAAATGCATCCTGTTATAGGAAAAAAGGAAGCTGACTTTCTTGGCTTTCAGATGCAGAAATAAATAAATGAAATGCAGACAGGTCAAGTGATGCAAAAATGACGTGGAGAGACTTTTGTGAAGTCTTCAGATACAGCGAGGACCAAAAAAGGGCATGAAATAACCATAGACTTTAAAGACAAAAAGTGAGTTCCGCTGAAGTACGCTCCACAACCAAAAAACAAACAAATGCAAGAAGAGCGTAGCACCGCACACTCATCTGTCTAGCTCTGTTATAATAGAATTTAAATAGATCTGAAAGAATTAACTGTTTGGCAAGAATTTGTTCTGAGACAAATACAGAATAACAGATACAGTAGTACGGAATTTGTCTGGTCTACTTTTGGACATTTCTTCAGTGACAGTTTTTCAGAAAAGAAAGAGATACATTTCTTCAGGTACGTCTGGGATGTATGTGGGAGATTTGGGGGAACCCACAAAGGGGATAGTGTATCCTGTGGATATTATTTGAAGCACCCAGAGGTTCGTTGTTATGGACTCCCATGCTGCTAGGTGCAAGGACAATCCTCTCTCGACTGCCTCCAGAGTAGAGCAGTCGGGCAACCCCTCAGGGTTGCTGCCTGGGTCTGTCTCAGAAAGGTTCTCGACACCCAAAGTTCCTTGGCCCCCTCTGCCTCTGGGCCGGGGTCCATTCTGTCCCCCCCTCTACCTGTGGGGGAAGAAGAGCCCCAAGTGTCCCGGGAATACTTTGACTTCTGGAACCACATATTCTTTTGCCCTCTCTGGTTCCCGGAAAAGGACCTTTGAGGGTTAGAGAAGCAGATCCTGATGGTAGACAGGGTCTTCCCATCCTTCTCACTGTGGACTAATGTCTCCTTGACGGTCTTACCAAAGAGTGTAGAGCTGTCATAAGGGGCATTGGCAAAGGACACCTTGAAGGGTTTGGAAAACTGACATAACCTGAGCCAGGCATTGCACCTCATGGAGCCGCCAGACCCAGCCACCCTAGCCGCTCCTTCCATAGCATGTGAAAGGAGTTGCATGGATGTGTTAGATACAACTTTTAAAGTGGCCATCCTCAAGGAGAACGAAGCCTTGTCCTCCTGCAACATGGACTTGGGAGGGAGACTCCTCCAGCTCCTTTACTAGGTTGTGTTGGAGTCTGGTGACATGAGCCAAGTAGCTCAACGCCCTAATTAAAAAGGTAGCTGAAGCGTAAACCCGCTTCCCTAAGCGGTCCATCATCAGCGACTCTCAGTTAGGAGGATGGGCCGAGGAACTCTCTTAAGCAAGTCCCTTCTTAGTGGCTGCTACTACCACCATGGCATCTATGGGGGAGCCCTTGTTCCAAGCTGGTCTATCCATGGGGAGGGGGGGGGGGCTTAGGATCTTGTCCGGTCTCTTTGGGATAGATTCTATGGTGTCCGGTTCCTTCCATGCCCGTGAGGTGACCAGATCCAACAAAGGATCCGCAGGGGGAGGGGATACCCAGGAGGTAGATGGGCCCATGCCGAAAGCCTCCAGGAACACAGACTCATCAGAAGGAGGTTTGGGGGCAGACCAACCTCCCCTTTGGCACAGGATTTCCATGATGTCTCCAAAAGAGACAGCCTTGGGAGGTGACCTAGGGGAACCTTCTACATCATCTAAGTTTGTGTCTTCAGTGAGGGACTCTGGGGAGTCCAAGTGCCTCCTCTTACACATATGCTTGCGAGGTACCTCTCTGGTGGGGCTCTCTGGGGGGGAGCTCGCAAGCCACTTGTTCCTCAGAGGGAACCGTCTGGAGCTCTTCAAGCACGGGCTGTCCCGCTGGTAAAATGATGGGGACCATAGACAGAGCTGAGGGGGTCTGGGCGGAGTCTGAGGGGGCAGTCAGGGGTCTCAATCCAGCGGAGGGAGACCCTTTCTACCACATTGAACGCCGAAGAAGCAGCTACCATCGGCACCAACCCCCTGACCAAAGCCAACCTCGGATCTGAGTACTCCGAACCTGAAGGTCGGATCAGCGAAAGAGATATAGGTTGGAAAAATGGAAGCGAGCTCCCCCCTAATGAGGGGGGGGGGGCGGCAAGACCTCCATCTGGATCTGTGTATGGATAAATCGCCTCATCATTTTATCCAGATCCATGCCAGACAATGACCGGGTGGACCAGGATGATGCTACTGACTCCGACCTGACGAGTCGGGGCACAGAGGCCTGAGAAGTTAGACGTGTCTCCTCTGGACCCGGGGAGAACCTCGGAGATCAGAGCCGAGGGGAGTCACGGATCCGTGGCATCTCAGTAGGCGAAACAACATCCAGAGACCTCTTTCTATTTTCCCTCATCTTCGACTATCTCTCCCTCTCTCTACCTCTTTTCTGCTCCACTACCACAGACTTTGGTACAGGAGGTTGAGTCCCAGCCTGGGAAGGAGGAGAAGCCAGAGTAAGGAGAGGCAGCCATAGCAGCCGCTGTGACCAAAGCCGGAGATGAGGAAACAGAGACTGAAAGGGGAAGAAGGCCTTTGAGGGCCAACTTGGCCTTCCTATCTTTAAGGGCATGGGGGTTGAAGCCCGCACATATGCTTCAGAACACACTCAGGTGGGCAACACCCAAGCACAAAACACACACAGTGTGGCCATCCACTGGGGATAACATATGGCCACACTCTGTGCAATGCTTGAAAACAAGCTTTTCAGCCATACTATTAAGTAGAAAGATAACCTAATAAAAACAGGCAGATGTTCTTTGTGTTTCACTGTTGCATTTCACTCTTGGGTTATCTGCCTGCAGGTATCCCTCAGTCAGCCAGAGTTTTTGGATTTCTGTGTCAGATGCTGTTGCCTCATCCATGACATCAGGCCGTCAGGGGTATGAAACATGCAGCCGACGCCATTACATCAGCTTTTCTTGCCGCACGGGAGCCCAGAGCAGAAGCAGTTCGCAAGTGCCGGTCGGCAGCTACCTGAAATTTTCATTTTTCAAGTTTCAAGCCTGAAGTCTTCTAAAGCTAAATACCCCATTGGGGATCCTTTTTTCTTGCTCTAAACGATGTCAGAAAAAGTTAATTGTCTTGCCAGTGGAAAGCAAATACCTCACAGAGATTTTTATTCTTACTGCATCACCTGTTTAGGCCCAGATCATGACATCCCTCGCTGTCGGTTTTGTGCCTTGTTCAACACCCAAACTATTCGTCTTCAGGCTATTTTGGTCTCTAAATTCTTTCGCTCTCATTCTCCATATTCCGAAATGGCTTCGGTAAGCCATCTGACTACCGATCTTCCGAAACAAAACTCAAAGATAAAGACAGAGACAGACCGCATAGGTCCAAAACTGCTGATGACGCTTCCGTTAAGCTAATCGCCATACCGCCGGTACTTAGTGAGGCACTTTTGCAGCCCCTGTTATCCCGCTTCTACAGATTTGCAGGCCTCTACTGAGACCCATTCGAAGTACGGTATGCCACGAGATGCTTCTTCCACTATGGAACCTGCAGATGTCTCTACCTTGGATGGGTCCAGAGCCGCTGTGCAGGCACCGGCTTCTGAGGGTATATTCAGACCTTCCAATATTCGTATGAAACCGACTGACCGACTACTTCGTTAATGACTAAATCTACTGAATTTATCAGGCCCAGAGTTCGCACTACGCCTAGGAAACCGACGACCAAAGCACATTCTCAAGTTCCCATGCCACAGAAACAAATGCTTAGAATGGCTGAAGACTTTATTACTTTAATTAGGGGAAGCCAACCTTCCCCCTCTAAAAGACAAAGAATTGATTTTCCTTCTGATCCTTCAGACCATAAGTCTGATGACTCTGACCCTGTGATTACCAGGACATACCCTTATCTACCAATGATAACTCGCAGAGGTTTCAATTCCCTCAGCCTCCCCCCCTCCCCCCCAGAGGACCTTTCTTTCGGTGAAACCTTGCATACCCTAAGAGAGCATTTCTGCTGGGAATGCCAGGACTACACTCAGTCCAAAAAAAGACTCTGGGAATATTTAGACTTGCCTCAGCATAGGCCTCTAGCTGTTCCCCCTGTCCTGGATATTGTAGATGATGTCTTTGTGGAATCCAGCCTTACCCCTGATACTTTACCACCTGCTCCTAGAAAGCCTGACATATACTACAGAGTACCTGATTCTCACAAATTTCTCTTTAAAAAATCCCACTGCGGCTCCAGAGACCATTTCCCAAGGACCTAAAGGTATTAAGGCTTCTACAGCTAAAAACCGTACCCCTTAGGACAGGAATTCAATGACTCTAGACAGATGGGGTAAGAAGGTTTATACCTCTGCAACTCTTGCCATCAGGGCTTTAAATTGCCAGTTTCACATGTTGAAGTACCAGCAGCATATTATTGATCTAATTAAACAAAAAATGTTGATTCCTGATTGTGCAGAAAATAAGGACTTACAAGACTTAATGCGTTCTGCAAACCAAGTTGGTAAACATATTTTGCATTGTGGTTTTGATGCCTTAGAAGTATCTTGCAATGCTGCTGTCACTGGGTCTGTTCTGAGAAGGCATGCTTGGCGGAAGGAACAAATCTTGCCAGACCATGTCAAGGCAAAATTGCTTGATGTTCCATTAAACCAAGAATGTTTGTTTGGCTCTAAAGCAGAAGTTGTTCTTAAAAAGATGGAGTAAAAAGCTAAATCCATGCAAACTGTGAAAGATTTCTTACAGGTACAGCCACCTAGATTCAGTAGGCATTGTCCTTCAAAAAACTGGTCCTTTCCAGTACCTTCCAGACCTTCTCAGCCCAAACGCAGGCACAACAGACCACAAAGACTACAGTCTCAGGGTACGCACAGATCTAAACAATGGAGTGCTCCCTCCTCAAAAATTGGGAGTAGTAAGCCACCCCCCTATGGAAAAAGTTCACAGTGACTTGTCCTTAATCTTTCCAAGCCATGCCCAAGTACTTGCACCCCTAGGAGGAAAACTCGCCCTACATGCAAAAAACTGGGAGTATATTACCCAGGACTGATGGGTCTTAAACATTGTATCCCAGGGATGCAGATTCTATTTCCACTCTCTGCCAACCCCGAGCAGATTGCCAGACCTTCCTACAAACCAGTGGACAGAGGCACAAAAGCAAGTACTTTCTCTTCTCAGTGTCAGGGCTATTCAGCTTGTGCCAACAGAGCAAAGGGATAGGGTTTCTACTCCAGGCTGTTCCTGGTGCCCAGGGAAGAGAACTCTTGGCACCCTATTCTGGATCTGTCATCCCAAACACTTTCCTGGTGGTGCCAAAATTCAAAATGCTTACACTCCATCAGCTCCTTCCTATGCTATCCAAGGACGTCTGGCTAGTCACCCTAGACTTAAACAAAGCTTATCTGCACATACCCCATAAGGGAATCTTGCAGGAAATATTTACTTTTCAGGGTAGGCTCTATGCACTATCAGTTCTCTGCACTTCCCTTTGGCTTATTTACTGTGCCTAGGGTATTCACAAAGTGCCTGGCTCCAGCCATTCCTTACTGCTGCAGGCAGAGAAATATTCAAATTTACCCATACTTGGGCGATTGCCTTATTCAGGCGGACAGTCAGGAATTGCTACATCAGCACCTGATGTTTGTAAAGAGACTCCTAACTTCTCTGGGGTATACCATCAGCGAAAAGAAATCACATCTGGTACCCAGCCAAAAGATTGTATTCCCGGGAGCAAAAAACACAAAGGAAGAAAAAAACCACACTGAAAACCAAATTAAAATATAAAGTGAGTGCTTTTGTTTACTGCATTAAGCAAACTTCATCAGACAACACAAGTTACAAATGTACTCTTATTTAAATATAAAAAAGTTAATTAGAATGACATCATTTCCTTTTAGAACCAAGCCTCCCATTAAAGAACCAAACCTCCAAAAAATAATAGTAAACCTGTTTTGAACATATCTAAATAATACATCCAATAAACAAGATACAAAAAAATAAACATAAACATGTATGTGTATCTCTATACATAAACATCATCTCATTAAAGCCTTCAATTTTAATATACTTTTAATAGATACGGAGTCATTTAAACCAGGGGTAGAAAGGGCATTTAATCTAAGTTGCCAAATTAATTCCCTTTCCTCAATTTTCAAATCCATGGGTCCCCCTCTCACATTCTCATAGTTTTTTTCAATAACTAAAAATCTAAAATCATGTTCAGGGAAACTGTTAATATGTCTGGCTAATGCATTATTTAAGTTCAATTTGTTAATCGCATAGATGTGTTCATAAATCCTGCTCTTAAGTGGCCTCCAAGTCTTACCTACATAAAAAGCCGGGCATTTAGAGCACATAGAAATAAACTAAACCCTTGGTGTTACAATTAAATTTGTCCTTGATGCCATAGGTCTTCCCTCTAATAATGAATTTACTACCAACTTGTATGTATTGACACCAACGGCAAGCCTGGCATTTGTACATGGGGTTCATGGCATCTTACATAAACCCCCTCAATAATGTTTTTCAAGTTCAAACCCTTTCTAAATACTATTTTAGGACCATCGCCTACCTGCTGTCTAATATTGGCATCATCAAATAAAAAACACCAATTCTTAGTCAAAATAGATCTTAAAAGGTGGGCGTCAGTAGAAAAGGTAGTGATGAAACTCAAACATACTTTATTCCGGTCAAAAAATTTTTCAGCTACTGTTAGATTTCCTGTTTGTTCCTCATCATTCCTATTATAAGTTCCCTCAATGGGAGTACAAATAGTTTCATGACTAGTATTCACTTGAGATCTAAAACTATGAGTTTCATTTTTCAACAAAGGTGTAAAATGCCCATTGAACCTTTTTACAGACACTTCACAAATCAAGTCGTTCACTAATTTATTTGGGTAACCCCGTTTCAGGAACAAGTTTCTCAAAAAGAGACATTCCACATCGAAATCAGAATCAAGGGACACCATCCTTGCAGCTCGCACCAGTTGTCCCTTGACAACACCCTTCTTCTGGAAATAGGGGTGGCAGCTTGAAAAATGTAGAAAGGAATTGGAGTATTTTGATTTCCTAAATATTTTGGAATTAAAAGTATGGGTTTCACGGTTCTTACTTAGATCTACATCCAAAAAGGAAATCCTATCAGTGCTAAACTCCCATATAAATTCCAAAAAGTCAGTAAAGCTGACCCACTTCTGATAGAAGTGTTAGCCAAGGGTTTGTCTTTTGTCCCCTCGACTCACATTGATTTAGCTAGACTGTTGATAGACTTGAAAGTGTACATAAGGAAGTTGAATTTAAATGTTTTATTTGGTAACAACTCATGTTTGACTAATGACCACAGAGTATCAAGTGTCTTCAATCCCCCTATACACCTGTAAAAAGGTTCAATGGGCATTTTACACCTTTGTTGAAAAATGAAACTCATAGATGTTCTTAATCTCACATTGCTGCAGTCATAACCTGTGGGGTAGTCCGCTGTCCTCGGTCGGCCCGAATACCAAAGTGTTAGGCTGGCGTCGGTCATGGTCGCTCAGATCTGACATCAGTATGCCGTGGTACTAAAGCGCATGACCGACGCCATATCCTCAGTCTTTCTTGCCGCATGGTCCGAAGCAGAAGCAGCGTTTTGCAAGTGCCGTTCGGAGTCCTGAAATTTTCGTATTCTGAGTTTCAGACCGAAGACCAAGTTGGGCTAAGTACCCCGTTGGGGAATATTTTTGTCTTTTCTTGCCTCAGTTAAATCCGGATGTCAGAAAAAGTGAATAATTGTATTACTTGTGGGAAACAGATACCTCATAGGGATTACCACTCTCTTTGTATTCCTTGCTTGGGGCCTGAGCACTACGTAGTCGGGTGTCGCTTTTGTGCTAGATTTAATAAGCGCACCATTAAACGCAGGTTAGATTGTGCTAGGTTTGTCTTGATGGCGGTGTAATTACAATATGCCGTCGGATCCTCCGACGCCCGCTACCGCTAAGAAGCGTAAGGAAAAATCGTTAAAGTCCAAGCAGGCCGAGTCGTCCGTTACGGACGCCGGTTCTTTAGAAACTACGGTGGAATCTGTGGATCCAGCCGAGGTTTCAGCTGAGTCTCAGGGGGAGCCTTTAGTTTTGCTGGATGTGGCCTCTCAGGAGTCTGGTCAGGCTGAGGGGGCCTCTCAGGTCTCTGTAGTCCCTTCTTTGCATAAGGTGGTTAGGCCTTCTACTTCTGTCTCTAAGGTACCTTCCAAGGTTAGGCCTGGTTTGTCTTCCTCTGGCGTCAGCCCTAGTTCTGCAGGTTCTGTACCTAAAAAGCATATGCTGAAAATTGCAGAAGATTTAATTTCCTTAATCAGGGGTTCTTTGCCCCCTCCAGATAAGAGGCCTAGGGTGGAGCCAGAGGTGGAAGGATTGGAGCATTCCTCAGATTACTTGGAGTCTTCGGCTGAAGACATTCAGGATTTTCCTCCTTATTCTGATTCAGATGCAGAGGATTCTAGTCCTTCTGCTTCCCCCCAGAGGATTTTTCTTTCTCTGAAACCCTGCACTCCATGAGAGATCATTTTAAGTGGGAAGGTCAGGATTTCTCGGATTCAAGAAAGAGACTTAGGGAATTCTTGTTTTTACCTCAGCATAGGCCCTTGGCTATACCCCCTGTTTTGGATGTTGTTCAGGATGTTTTCTCTGAGGCTTCCCTTAATCCTGATTCTTTGCCTCCTGCCCCGGTCAAGCCAGACAGGTATTACAGAGTGCCTGAGGCTCATAAATATTTGTATAAGAGCCCGAGAGCTGACCCAGAAACTATTAGCCAGGGACCTAAGGGTGTCAGGGCTTCTGTTGTAAAGAATCCAGTTCCTATGGATAAAGATTCTAGAGCTTTGGATAGGTGGGATAAAAAAGTGTATACCTCTTCCACTCTAGCAATGAGGGCTTTGAATTGCCAGTTTCATATGCTGAAGTACCAGAATTTTCTCCTAAGTCAGTTGAGGTCTAAGGTGGATGCTTTGGCAGAGGGCATTGAGTGTAAAGAATTGCAGGATTTAGTTCATGCCTCTGATCAGGTGGGTAAGCATTCTTTGCAGTGTGGTTTTGATGCTCTTCAGGCTTCTTCCAGGGTGGCAGCCACTGGATCAGTTATTCGTAGGCACGCCTGGCTTAAGGATCAGAACTTGTCAGAGCATGTTAAAGCTCGAATTTTGGATGCTCCCCTTCAGTCTGAAGTTCTGTTTGGTTCTCCTGTGGAGTCAGTTTTGAAGAAAATGGAAGACAAAGCTAAGTCCATGCAAACAGTTAAGGATTTTTTACAGGTGCAGCCCCCTAAGTTTAGCAGAAATTGGCCTACTAAGGGATGGGCTTATCCTTCTTCTGATTTACAGTCTAGGGGCAGATCTAGATGTGGTAGGGGCAGAGCTCATGCTCAAGGTTCTTTCAGGCCTAGGACGTGGAGTTCCCCTGCACAATCTTCAGGTGAGGGCAGGGGCCAGCCTTTTCGTAAACAAACCCAATGACCTGTATCTCCAGCTGCCAGATCCCTCCTGTCTGGCAGCTCCTCTGGGAGGAAAGTTGGCACTTTTCAGGCAAAATTGGCTTTTAGTCACTCAGGACAAATGGGTGTTGGACATTATAGATCGAGGCTACAAGTTTTATTTTCACACCTTGCCTCCCTTCAAAGGCATGCCAGACGTTCCTTCTCAGCAAAAGGTGGAGGCTCACATACAGATTTCTTTACTTCTAAAAATGGGGGCTATCCAGGAGGTCCCTCCGTCAGAAGTAGGCCTAGGATTTTATTCTCGCCTGTTTCTTGTACCAAAGAAAGGAAACACTTGGAGGCCAATTCTGGATTTGTCTATTCTCAACACATACCTGGACATTCCAAAATTCAAGATGTTAACTTTGCAACAACTTCTGCCTCTATTAGGCAAAGATCACTGGATGGTAACTCTGGATCTCAAAGAGGCTTATCTTCACATTCCTATCAGGCCCAGCTGCAGGAGGTTCCTGCGTTTTCGGGCTGGGACTTTACATTATCAGTTCTCTGCATTGCCCTTTGGCGTATCTACTGCGCCCAGGGTGTTCACAAAGGTCCTGGCACCGGTGATTGCCTTCTTAAGGTTAAGGGGAATACAAATTTATCCTTATTTGGACGATTGCCTGATTCTGGCTCAAGACAAAGTCAAGTTACTTCACCATTTACTGTATGTTATGGCAGTGTTAAGGTGCCTAGGGTATTCTGTGAACGAAACAAAGTCCAGTCTAGTACCCTCTCAGGACATGTGCTTTCTGGGTGTGAGACTGAATACAGCCTCTCAGATGGCTTTTTTGACCCAGGACAAACAAAGAAATCTTACCCTTTACTTTCAACAATTGTCTCTACGGTCCAGGCTGACTGCAAGGACAGTCCTTCAAGCCTTGGGGTTCATGGCATCTTGTATTCTGGTGCTTCCCAATGCCAAACTGCATATGAGGAAGCTACAATGGTATCTCAAAAGCGTATGGACTCAACACTGCCACGATTTGGACACTGTCATACAGATGATACCTTGCATCCAAAGGGAATTTTTGTGGTGGGCTCAGGAATGTCACCTAAATAAGGGACTCTCTGTGACCCGACCAGAGGCGAGTCAGATCTTAACGACAGATGCCTCAGACATAGCTTGGGGTGCACACTTCAATGGAAAATGGGTTCAAGACACGTGGCCTGCCAGACTACACCATTTGCATATCAACATGAAGGAGATGTTAGCAGTCCAATTTGCATTGATGGCTTTCAAGGATCTACTTCACCCAGGACAAGTGTTGATTCAGACAGACAACACAACTGTCATGTGGTACATCAACAAGCAGGGGGGTACCCATTCGTACCCTCTTTGCAGACAAGCTATGATTTTGTGGGAGACTGCTCTCAGTTTGCACCTCACTCTTCAGGCAAGGTTTCTGCCAGGAGCACAGAACTCCTTAGCAGATGTTTTGAGCAGACGGATGGTGAATCCCCACGAGTGGAAATTGGATCCTCATGTTTTTCAACAGTTGACGGTGGCTTGGGGAACTCCAGACATAGATCTGTTCGCTTCTCCACTGAATTACCAACTGCCAAAGTTTTGCACAAAGCTGTTTCACCCAAAAGCTTGGAAAGTGGATGCTCTATCATTCAGTTGGAACAACCTTCACGTTTATGCCTTTCCTCCTCTGCCTCTCCTTCCCAAGGTGCTCCTAAAGGTCAGGCAGGACAAGCCTTGCATGATTCTGATAGCTCCAAATTGGCCACGGCAGCACTGGTACCCTCTGCTGAGGACTTTAGTACGGGAGCCTCCTTGGCCTTTGCCATTAATTCCACACCTTTTGTCCCAGGCAAGCAATCATTTCCGCAATGTCAGGATTCAGTCCCTGCATCTGACAGCATGGCGTATTCTGTTTTAGACCCTGGGGGGGTTGCAGCTTCCTCAACAAGTTTTGAATGTCATTTTGGAGGCCAGACGGCCTAGTACAAGGAAAGTTTATGCTGATAAATGGAGGAGATTTTTTCTTTGGAGCAAAACAAAGAGCTTTAATGTTTCAGTGCCTAATTTGAATGTTTCACTTCAGTATCTTACAGAATTATTGGACAAGGGTTTGTCTTTCTCCTCTGTAAATGTTCATGCTGCAGCCATTTCTGCTCACTATGACTGTGACCCACCCTTATTCTCTCACCCTTTGTTCAAGCAATTTCTTAGAGGGGCAAAGAACATAAGACCCCCACGTAGAGCTCCTACTCCTTCCTGGGATCTCAATTTTGTGTTGGAAAAGCTCACATTACCTCCTTTTGAACCTGCAGCTACTTCAGAGTTGAAGTTTTTGTCTTGGAAGACTGCTTTTTTGTTGGCCATTACGTCTGCTAGAAGGGTATCTGAATTACAGGCTCTAATGGCAGTTGAACCCTTCCTGATATTTCATAAGGATAGGGTCTCACTACGTACTAATCCTACTTTTATGCCTAAAGTTGTTTCTAATGTGGCCTTAAACCAATCTATTCATCTGCCTACTTTTTATGCTGATCCCCAAAATAAAGGAGAAAAAATTTTGCATTCTTTGGACATTCACAGGCAGTTACGTTATTATTTGAGCAGAACTAAAGGGTTCAGACAGTCCCAACAGTTATTCATTTCTTTTGCCTTGGGATCTCAAGGAAAACCTGTTTCAAAACAAACTATTTCTAAGTGGATTGGCCATTGCATTGCTTTTTGTTATTCTCATCATGGTAAGGAGGTTCCGGTTGGAATCAGACCTCATTCCACTAGGGCTACTGCCACTTCTACTGCTTTTTTAAGGGGAGTAGCCACTAAGGATATTTTGGAGGCAGCTACCTGGAGTTCAGTGCACACTTTTTCTAAACATTACCATCTTCCTCTTTATTCCAAATCTAGGGCTGGGTTTGCCACTGCAGTTTTACAGGGCATGTTAGCAGCTCCTAATGCTATCTGATTTTACCAACCTCCCTTTGCCTTTGCTTTGGGATTCTACCCACAGGTTATGACTGCAGCAATGTGAGATGAAGAACATAGTACAGTTTTGTACCTACCATAAATGTAGATGTTCGAAGATCCACATTGCTGCAGTCCAATTTACCCTCCCTCCTTCCCCTCTGTAGTTTGGGGTGGCTGTGTGGTTTGTAGTGTATCTATTGTTGCTATTTTGGTGATTGGGTATTTTTCTATTGTTGGCTATGGCCTTTCTTTTTAAGGCCTTCTGACATCTGGGGCAAGAAAGACTGAGGATATGGCGTCGGTCATGCACTTTAGTACCACGGCGTACTGACGTCAGATCTGAGCGACCATGACCGACGCCAGCCTAACACTTTGGTATTCTGGCCGACCGAGGACAGCGGACTACCCCACAGGTTATGACTGCAGCAATGTGGATCTTCGAACATCTACATTTATGGTAGGTACAAAACTGTACTTTTTAGATTTCAAGTGAATACTAGTCATGAAACTATTTGTACTCCCATTGAGGGAACTTATAATAAGAATGATGAGGAACGAACAGGAAATCTAACAGTAGCTGAAAAAATTTTTGACAGGAATAAAGTATTTTTGAGTTTCATCACTACCTTTTCTACTGACGCCCACCTTTTAAGATCTATTTTGACTAAGAATTGGTGTTTTTTATTTGATGATGCCAATATTAGACAGCAGTAGGCGATGGTCCTAAACTAGTATTTAGAAAGGGTTTGAACTTGAAAAACATTATTGAGGGGGTTTATGTAAGATGCCATGAAACCCCATTGGGGCATGTACAAATGCCAGGCTTGCCGTTGGTGTCAATACATACAAGTTGGTAGTAAATTCATTATTAGAGGGAAGACCTATGGCATCAAGGACAAATTTAATTGTAACACCAAGGGTTTAGTTTATTTGGCTATGTGCTCTAAATGCCCAGCTTTTTATGTAGGTAAGACTGGGAGGCCACTTAAGAGCAGGATTTATGAGCACATCTATGTGATTAACAAATTTAACTTAAATAATGCATTAGCCAGACATATTAACAGTTTCCCTGAACATGATTTTAGATTTTTAGTTATTGAAAAAAACTATGAGAATGTGAGAGGGGGGGGACCCATGGATTTGAAAATTGAGGAAAGGGAATTAATTTGGCAACTTAGATTAAATGCCCTTTCTACCCCTGGTTTAAATGACTCTGTATCTATTAAAAGTATATTAAAATTGAAGGCTATAATGAGATGATGTTTATGTATAGAGATACACATACATGTTTATGTTTATTTTTTTGTATCTTGTTTATTGGATGTATTATTTAGATATGTTCAAAACAGGTTTACTATTATTTTTTGGAGGTTTGGTTCTTTAATAGGAGGCTTGGTTCTAAAAGGAAACGATGTCATTCTAATTAACTTTTTTATATTTAAATAAGAGTACATTTGTGACTTGTGTTGTCTGATGAAGTTTGCTTAATGCAGTAAACGAAAGCACTCACTTTATATTTTAATTTGGTTTTCAGTGTGGTTTTTTTCTTCCTTTGTGTTTTTTACAAGTTTGTGTTTTTTAGCGTTTGGTTGGAATATTCCTGGGAGCAAGCTTGAACACAACTTCCCAGATGGCATTCCTCACTCCAGAAAAGCAGGTTTATTTGACAACTTATTTCAGACTACTGGCTACCCAAACCCAGCTATCTGCAAGAAAAATACTGCAAGCCCTAGGGTTCATGGCCTCATGTATTCCACTGATTCCATATGCAAGACTGCATATGAGGAAACTTCAATGATACTTAAAAAGTCTCTGGTGTCAACATTCCCAGGACCTGGAAACAGTGATGCCTATCATTCCTTGCCTAAGGACAGAGTTCCTTTGGTGGGCAGAGGCTTGCAACCACAACAAGGGACTCCCTTTCTCACAACCCCCCGCCATCCAAACTCTGACAACAGACTCATCAGACTATGCATGGGGGGGGGGGGGGGGGCTCACATGGCAGGCAAATGCATTCAAGGCAAATGGAGCCCAGGACAAATTCACCTGCATATCAATCAAAAAGAAATGTTAGCTCCACAGAATGCACTGACAGCTTTCAAATACCTTATACTGCCAGGACAACTCCTTATAAAGACAGACAACACCACAGTTATGTGGTACATAAACAAGCAGGGGGAACTCACTCCTACACACTCTGCAGGTTAGCCATGGCTCTGTGGAACACAGCCTTAAGCAATCAAGTGCACCTGCAAGCTCAATTCCTGGCAGGCAAACAAAATTCTCTGGCAGATGACTTAAGCAGAAATCTAATGGACCCACACGAGTGGAAACTGGAACCAAACTCATTCAAACTTCTAATACACAGGTGGGGGACACCAGAAGTGGACCTCTTTGCGTCCCCCCAAAACCATCAACTAAACTAATTTTGCACCAGAATTCCCCACAACCAAGCTTGGAAAGTGGATGCCCTATCTTTCACATGGGAAAACCTCTCAATCTCTGCCTTTCCCCCTCTGCCCCTACATCCAAGAGTTCTCCTCAAGATCAAACAGGACAGGCCAAGGACAATCCTTATTGCACTAGACTGGCCATGCCAGCACTGGTACCCACTCCTACACAGTCTGATAGCAGTGCCACCCTGGCATCTACATCAGACCCCCATCTGCAGCAGGAGGGACAGATTTTGCATCCTCAGCTGCAAACCCTGAACCTGGCAGCCTGGCTTATTCCCTGAATATATCACTAGCAACCCTCACCAAACAGGTGCTGGATATTATCCTTGAGGCCAGGAGGCCCAGTACTAGGAAATCCTATTCAGAAAAGTGGAATAGATACTGTTCTTGGAGCCAGTCTCAAGGGAAGAACACAACCGTGCCATCCTTGCCTCAAATCCTAGATTACCTAGCGGAGCTGCTCCACAAAGGCCTATCTTCTCATCAATTAAGATTCATGCCTCTGCCATCTCAGCTCATTACAATACTGAACCCACCCCTCTTCTCTCACCATCTGATCAAATAGTTCCTGAGAGGAGCTAACAATTTAAGACCCCCCAAGGAGAAATCCCACTCCTGTCTGGGACCTTAACTTTGTACTACAGAAGCTCACGCTTTCTCTGTTTGAGCCTGCTGCTACAGCAGAGTTAAAATTCCTCATTTGGAAAACAGCTTTACTGCTATCCATCACTTCAGCAAGAAGAGTGTATTGAGTTTTAGGCCCTTATGGCTGTGGAACCCGTCATTATCTTTCATGCGGACAGGGTTTCCCTCAGGACTAACCCATCTTTTATGCCCAAGGTGGTATCCAGTGTGGCTTTTAACCAATCCATCCATTTGCCAACCTTTTTTCCTAATCCACAGAATAAAGGGGAAAGGATCCTGCACTCCTTGGACATGCACAGACAGCTCAGGTTCTATCTTGACAGGACTAAACCTTTCAGAAAATCTGACCAGCTGCTAGTCAGCTTTGCTACAGGGGCAAGAGGGCAAGGCCATTTCGAAACAAACCATTTCTAAACGGATAGCACACTGCATCTATTTCTGCAACAAACACCATGGAAAACCTACCCCACGGGGGATTAGATCTCATTCCACTAGGGCTACCTCAACCTCTACAGCATTTCTTAGGGGAGTCCCTACCAGGGGCATCCTGGAAGCTGCAACCCTGGAGTTCTGTACACACCTTCACCAAGCATTACCACTTACCTATCTTTTCTAAATCCAGAGCTGGATTTTGCCACAGCAGTCTTTGAAGGCCTGCTAGACAGCCCTACTACTTCTTGACTGCTTCCACCCTTCCTCAGCTTTGGGAATCAACCCAAGTGTGATGACTGCAACAGTGAAACATGAAGAACATAGTACAGTTGTGTACATTTACCATAAATTTAGATGTTTGAGTGTATTCACTGTTGCAGTCCTGGTTACCCTCCCTCCAGCCCCCTGTCTTTCTATACTTTCTACCTATCCTCTTTTTTGCCCATATCTTATGGAAATGGTAATGACTTTTTACTGGAGGTGTTCCACACCATTTGATTGCTTCCTATTTTGGGTGCTCCTGACATCTGGGGCAAGAAAAACTGATGTAATGGCGTCGACTGCATGTTTTATACCCCTGACGTCATAGATGAGACGACAGCATCCGGCGCAGAAATCCCAAGACTCTGGTATTTGGGATGACTGAGGGCTACCTGCAGGCAGATAACCCAAGTGTGATGACTGCAACAGTGAATGCACTCGAACATATACATTTATGGTAAGTGTACACAAGTTTATTTTTCTTTCTAACTAACACTCACACACACACACTCACCACACTCGTATACAGAAAAACACTGAGGGGGAGGGGAAGCTACAATCTACACAACAGTACAAACTAGTCTAACTAACCTAAAACTCTTAACACTCTGCGCACCAAGCGAGGGGAGGAGAAAGGGGACCTATGCTAACACTAACACTCAAAAATCTGAAGAAAAAGTTTACTCACAGAGGTTTTACCCACTTGACTAAGTTGGAGCTCAAGAAACACGATGCTAAAGCTATTCGTGGCAAACGAGATCTGGGGATGGAAGGTAGTGGAGGTGTATTATGGGTAAGGGGAGGAGCTTGGAGCTGATGCTAGTAAAAGTTGCCGACTCGGATCCGATACGGATCCATAACCCACAGGTTGAAGACCAAATTAAGCAAACTACTTCAGATTATATGGATTTACCTAAAATCAGCAAAACAAGGAAACATGGATGGTGATAAAGTCGACAAGTTAATGTCTATAAAAACATTGACTTACTTTTCTGCATGCTCTGAGGAATAACCATGGAGGATGCAAATTTTAAAAAATATTTTTTGGAGAGGGTCACCCCCCCCCCCACACCCTCTGCTAATTTATTCCACCTCTGAGACTGCACAGTCACCATGCAAAGAACATATTTCCCAACCCAAGATCTCACACATCTGTTGACTATCTATTTTGTCAACCAAAGTGTGTTGACAATACAGAAATCAACATTAGGGAGTTTTAACTTATTAATAGTGCTCCCATAATGTACATGCGCGTGTGTGTATATTTGTGTAGATATACATATATAACCCCTTGTCCAGTTTTGGCAAAAAAACGAAATAGTCTCAGAGAAATGCTGGTAACCGGACATTTAAAAAGAAATGGCTTTGGGGGGGGGGGGGTTCCCAAAAAGAGTTCATGACACCCCTACCCCCACGAAAAATTAAGTACTGTTTTAGAAATCAAAATAACTATTTAAGGGACCTTTTTGGTAGTTTTTGTTCCCTCCCAGAAAGTCTTGAATGTTCACTTTTCTCTTTGTCAGTAGTCTGAGACAAATGTTCTGAAGGCCAATCATCATGATTACATATGGCAGCAGGAGGAAATGTTTCCTTTCCAGGGCTTACTTACTCATCCACCAGACAAAGCACCTTGATACAAAGCACCTTGATTTCCCCCTATCCTTCAACACTTGATGTCCCAGGGAGAGAGAGAAACACTTCTTCCTTCCGAGGTGGAGAAGTTTTTCTTTTTTTTTAATTCAAGGATGTTTTATTGCCAAAGAAAGGAGATGCATAGAGACTGGATCTTTCTTTCTTTAATTTGTGATACTGCCAAAGTTTAAAATGCTGTCACTTCATGATATGTTACCTCTTCTTCCTCATTTTGGTTTTCTGGTAACACTAGTTTTAAAAGATACCTACCATCACATCTCCATTCATCCAGATTTCAGGGATTTCTTAATGTTGTGTGTGTAGATCCCGTTGTCAGGTCTCTGCCTTATTGTTTGGGACTCGTCACTGCACTAAGAGTGTTCAGAAGTGTCTAGCTCCAGTTATAACTCATTACAGGCTGCATGCTGTCCACATGTTCCATATTTAGATGGCTTGCTTGTCTTTGAGTCTTTTTCAAAATATCACAAATGTCTCTCTCTCGGGTGAAAGATCTCTTACACAAGCTGGGATTTAAACAGAACTTTCAAAAGTCTTTTTTGATTCATCCACACAGGATTGTATTTCTAGGGTGTTAGCTAGACACTGAATGATCACTGCTTACAGTAGCTGGCCCCTCCTTCCCCCTTGTGTTTTGGTTTGTTTATGCCAGGGTGTGGACATTCACATTTTGTTGTTCCAGCTTTTCCCTTTCAGGTCTCGGCCTCCATCACTTCTTTAGCCTGAAAGCTCTGAAGTGCTTTGCACCCATACCTGACTTTTTAGTCAGCTCAGCTCAAACTAGCTGACAGCTTGGGTGCTTGGAAGGTGCTCTGAAGCTTTGGAAGCTGGACAACTGTTATATCCTTGGTAGGATACAACCCAAATAACTAAGCCTACTGCAGCAGTTATCTTTCGAACATCTACTGCTACTGTGTATTGACTTATACAAATGTCCTGTAATTATATATATATATATATATATATATATATATATATATATATATATATATATACACACACACACACACACACACACACACACACACACACAGGGGTGCAGGGGGCCTTTCCCCCCTGCTTTTATGTAGTAGAGAGCTTGTGTTTGTGTGTGGGGAGGAAGGTGTGTCTGTGTGTGTGTGTGTGTGTGTGTGTGTGTGTGTGTGTGTGTGTGTGTGTGTGTGTGTGTGTGTGTGGAGTCGAAGCGCTAATTCAAAATCTCCGGTGTGCGAGATTTTGAATTTTGCGTTTCTGAGTTTTCGTTGTTTTCAGGTTTCGACTTTATAGCCGCGAAATACTGAATTTCGATATTTCAGTATTACGAGGATATAAAGTGAATCCATATATATATATATATATATATATATATATATATATATACATATTTACATAAGTTGCTGTCATTTAGTCAAATGCCAGTTAGGTCGACATGTGTGAGGCTGTTGCTTAATATTGAAGGTATGGATAGAATGAACCCCAAACTCTGGTAATACAGCTTCCAAAATTCACTGAAACTTCAATAATCCACAATACGATTAAGAGCTTTCATCTATACCTGTAGACGTCATCAGGACCATTGTTAAAAGAAAAAAATCATGTTAAAAACATTCAGGAAGTGACACACCTCCAAAGTACTCCAATCAGCATTTTATGTGAAAAAGGCCAGGAAGCCTTGTAAAATAACTTCAAAGGACCTTAAAGGGCACTCAGTATTAGCAAATAAAACTGAAACCCAGCTGAAGCATAAAATACAGTAAAATAAAAATGCAATATAATCTGGAGATTTACAAAAAATATGAACATAACCCGAAGATCATAATTTATTAGCACGTCTTTTCAACTCGCTGGTGATAGATACATTTTCATTAATACTGGGTGCGTTAGTGGCATCTAGTTTAACTTGCCAAAATAATTCCTCAGTTCAAAAGTTGTTTTCCAGTCACCAGAGAGTGAAGAAGCCCTCACTTGTTCAATCACTGAGAAAGTAAAGTGTTTGAAACCAGCACACAGCACGGAATGTTTGGCAAGGGCATTCTTGTTGTCCGCATGTTTAATGCCCACATTTAACCGTTAAGGGAAGTCCTCCCATTGAGTATTTGATTCTCTTTTTGGAATACTCTTAATGTTGGGTTTGTTTCTGTAAGTAAAACTTAAAGGTGCCACACTTAGACTTTTAGTTTCTTCTTCACAGTTGAACACATTCCAATTCTTCCAGGTAATGTGTTCAGTTAGCTTCATATCCAAGCTGTAGTGCAGCACCATTTTGTTCCATAAAGAACATGGTGTTTTGATTAGTGGAATTAGTAGAACCAACCACAGCTTCCACTGGAATATCACGTTGCAAACTATGCCGGAAAATAGAGGCATATGTACCATGGCTCTTTGCCCAAATAAGTTCTTGCACTGCATTTAGCAAGGATTCAGGATATCCACAATCACTAAACATCTGCTTAAACACTTTGAACTCTCTTGTGCATGTGTCATCATTCAGCATGACTGTAGATGTTCTGATCATGTGACTGTCTTCTGATGGTATGGGTGATATCTAGTAAAGAAGAGGAATGAGTTGCAGAAGGTGGGCTTCCTGTACACCTTGGTTTCGAGCCCATTGTCAGGCAAACACATGATGCATACATCCAAAGAGTTAACAAAGTCATAATTGGTGCAGTGAATAAACTTCTTCAAGAAACTGGTAGTGTGTGCAACTTGAACCATAAACTTGTTAAATTCCATTTCTGTACCTGGCCAAATAAAAAGCAAGTTGTCCAGACACCTAAAGTACCCGATATACTTACGAAAGGCTGGCAGTTTAAATAAAATTCCAACTCCCATTGTAGTAGAACACCATTGGCAAAGGTGGGGGCACATGCCATCCCCATAGCAACACCAAGTTGTTGTTTAAATTATTCACCGTTAAATATAAAAAAAAAAAAGTTACTAAGAACAATGTCCATGAATTCCTGGATCACTAGTGCAGCTGCTGACCATTTCCCCAAACCATCTCAGACCTTCATCATGGGGAAATCACAGAAAATCTCTGTATGTCACTCGTGGCAAAAATGTAATCATGATTGGTGTCTACCTGCGGCGTTTGTCTTATAGGTCCCAGGAGACACACACAGTATGATGAAATTCGCTAAACATGTGTTTTAAATTAAAGTCAATATGTTTTGCTAATGGTTCCAATGCTGAGACACCCGGTACAATGCTGATGAAGTGTTTTACGAAAGCGGAGATTCAAATTTATTATGGTAACTCAGTTTTCATTTCTTCTGTGATACATAGTGAACTTTGGTGTTTAGTTTGTTTGTTTACCTGCTGCAAAGGTGTAGGTCTCATCTGTGGATCATCTGTTTTGAAGCGAGTTTTAGGAATCCCAAAAAGTTTTGGTATGATGGGGTTTGGATCCCTTAAAAAATCGTATAATTTCTGTGTGATATTATCAAATAGGAGTAGCTGTTCCAGAACTACTGTAATTCCCCGATAGGCAATATTAATCTTGTTGAGAGATGCAGTATTGTGTGTCATTGTCATATGTATCCGTAATCGGAGCCCTCCCTCTTTGTCAGGTTTCATACATCGAACATTTGGGTTAGATGTTATAGTGTGTAAAATTTCCGTCTTGAATAGAGAGATTGTGAAAGGTGTGTTAACACTTCTGACTGTTCGTCTAATTTCCTTTTCACACATTTCTCAAATATGTTCACAGCAGGGTGTAAAGCAGGGGTTAGCATGCTCTTCCTCCTGAGGCCATAAGTGTTATTTGCATGCAACAACAATTGTAAATTCAGTTTCCTTGAAAGTAACTTTAAGATCAATGAGTGTTTCCTCAATTTTGGCCCTACTCAAAGGAATAAAATTAAAGCCTTTAAGAAATAAAAGGCGGTTTTCTGGTTCAGTATTAATATCCCTAAAGTTGTAAATTTTAAAGACATAAAATGATGCAACAATCACTGTGTCAGTGTCAATGTGTATGCCATCAGTACTAATGTCATAAACTGGGTTTACCATTTCTAAAAATCTCTGCTTGTATTTGTTCTTGTTCCTGTTGTTGAATTTGCATCTTGTCATAGCTGTCCTAGTGGAAAATTATGTGAATGTTAAAGATTCTCTGTCCGTTGGCTCACCGGTCTCTCGGATCTTCTTGGATGAAGTTCCTTTAAAGGGGACCTCTGTGTTGTCCATACCACCATTGTTGTCTTTAGGATGAGAAACATTGTCGCCTGGAAAAGAGGGTGCTTGATATTGTTTTATTGGTGGAGGGGGAGGTACACTATCTTGTTTTGATAATCTGTGTCATCGCAAATCAGTTTTTTATCCTTCCTGTATTTAATCTGGGTGAGCTTGTCTGCCACTTGAAATACTTAGTTGAAACGGGCTCTCTATGCCTTTGAAAGTCCAAATTCGCTGTAATGGAATCAACTATTTAGACAAGTTGTCTTTAAATGTAATCTGTTGTTATTCAATTTCCTTAATAATGAGTCTTGCAAGTTCTAAGCCAGTGCAATCACACAATTCCAGTAATTCAGAATAGAACACTGAATTTACTTCTACTCCCTGTGGATACTTCCAGATTCTAAGGCCCTTGGGGACATAATCCCTTCTAGCACTTTCACTTAAAAATGCATCGTCAAGTTGAATTGTTTTAAACTTAAAAAGATTCTTTTCCAGAATTTGTTCATGTAAAAACTAAAAACAACCTTCATTGGAACAAATGTATTCTCTACTATTAAATGGTGTGAAATTGTCCAACCATTTGTTTACATTGACAACAGGTGTAAAATCATGCACATCAGCTGTAGAAAAATTGTTACCTACTGAAATGCTGGGCCTCTGAGCTTGTAGTGAAGTTGTACTGTTAGCAGTGTTGCTGCTAGCTTTCTCCCCAAAGTTCCCTTGGTTCAGTGCTTCTCATCTCCCCAAAGTTCCCTTGGTTCAGTGCTTCTCAAACTTTTTCGATTCTTAGCTCCCTTGCTAAATCCAGGTTTCCCAAGGTGCCTCTCTCCCCACGGCATGCATAAATTGCATATTTGATTTCTTTATTTGACATTTGTTTAACAAGGCTGCCCGACTGGTCTAGGAGACCTGGGGAGAAAAGCTCAAAAGTACAATAAAAAGACAATTACCAAAAAAAGTGTATATTCTGCTTAACAGCATAACACCGATCTGCTATGGTTGAGAGAGGTAAGCAGACCTAATGGCAACCTTATTAACTTTAAGTTTATAAGAGCAATACTGTCCCTATTATTTGGCTCTGTCCAGCATACCTCTCAACTGTATAGATTTTTGCCTCTTATTTTTGGTCTTTTTCTCATAAAATTGTTTTCTGGCAAATCACTGGCAGATCTTTGAAGTTGAAGTCAGAAAATAATGACAGACAGTTGTTTCATACTTCATACCCTTCAGAAAATTGATGCTAATGCAAAACCTACATTTCTATCAACTTTCTAAGTTTGTGCGAGCAGTACTTAAAAGTGCCCCTAGTTTGTGCCTTTGTACCCCCACTGTTTTTGGCTTTGCCCAGATTTCTTGATCTAAGAGAGTGAGAGGTATGTGTCCAGTGGTATGGTCCAGACTTACACAGACCTCATTTCTGCTGCTGCAAGGGATCACTCTCACTCTCTCCCCCGTGATACACACACACACATTGTATCTTTTGCATTCATGCACGCATTCATTCACATCGCTCTCACTCTTTTCTGATCTCTCTCACAGTCATAGTCACTCCCTCTGTGAAGATTGGAGGAAGATGGGCGAAGGCTGCCAGCCTAGTCAAATAGAATTTGATACATAATTCTATCAATTGTATAAATAAATGTAAAATACAGGCTTGTATTTTTAAAAGAAAGCGCAAACACTTTAAAATGTAAACTTCAAGATTGTTGCAACATTGCCATCTGCTGTAAGGAAAACCAAGCCAAGCATTTCAAATGTGTCTTTTGAAGCTGAAAATATCTTATGAATCTCTTTGATGTTTACAAGTCGTCTCCAGTGAGTCTGGATGAAGGTTTCAGGCCCATTGTTTTAAGGTTAAAGTTAAGGGCCAGAATTTACATGTGGAAGGTGCTTTATTGCTCTGGTTTCAGCTAGAGTGTATATGTGAAATGCCTTTTATTGTTGTGGTCTTCTGAGCAAGTGTTAGCTTGCTAAATAATGCAGTTTATGGCCTGGGAACTCCAAACCTAAGTGTCAAAATGATGTAATTTGGGAGGGCCTCTGCAGAGCTGTTGGTTAGTGTTTAAAAACTATTGTTCAGTGAGAGACTGGAAGCATTTTGATCTTGGACATCTAACCCAGCACTGCTTATGCTTTATGTATGTAAGTAAGATTATAGCACTGTGTTTTCTCTTAAGAATAGCTAAAGATTAGAAAGTTAGATTGTTTTTTTCTTTGACATCAGACCTGTCCTACTGCATTATTTTAAGTTTCTGTGTGATCTCTGAACTCTTAGATATCTCTGTGGTGCAGTAGTATTGTCTTGTGTTTTAATTATTTATTATTAAATATTTTAAAAACCTTTACTTGTGGCTGGTTTGTATAGAGAAGTAGGCTGTAGAGTACATTGCATATTTATAGATTATTGTAACAGGCCACTCTAAAATAAATCTCAGACTGAATAGTCACATTACCAAATGGATAATAATTTGCACAGTAATAATTGGACACCCTTTTAAGGGCCTTTTAGTAGCTGATAATATCAGCTGATGGTGGCAGCAATGACTACCTTATAGTCTGAATAAAGGGGCACAGCTAGAGAATCTGTGTCAGCCTTTCCCAGGAGTGTCTGTGAAGTTGTATAAATACTTATCTCAAAGTGTGGGTGTATGTCAGCTACCTGGGCAGGGACATGAAGCACTAGTTGGACAGAGAGGGTACTGGAGATTAGCTTGCCAGCTAGGCTGAGATCAGGACCCTATAGCTGTGCCAGTGGGGAGTCTTATTGGGGACCTGGAGAGCAAGGGAGTAACCAGCCCCAGATTGACTGTGATCGCTGTGTGCACTTAAGGGAAATTGTACTTTACTGAGTGTATTTGTTATCCTTTCCTCTTCTAGGAGTCACCCTCTCTGGTGTCAGTGGTGAGGATTGAGGCTCCTTGACTGGCCCAGGGCAGAGTCATCACACCCTCGTTCATATCTGAATTCACTCACACATCGCTCTCTCTCTCTCCTGATCAGACACACACAGTCACTTCCTCATTCATACCTGCATTCACTCGCACATCGCTCTCACTCTCTCCCGATCAAACACACACACAGTCACTTCGTCATTCAAACCTGCATTCATTCACACATCGCTCTGTCTGTCACACCCATATGCCACACACCCACTTACACATTTATTCATACATCCCTCTCACTCTCCCGATCTCACACACACACACACACACACACACACACACACACACACACACACACACACACACACACACACACACACACACACACACACCCTCACTTCTTCATTCATTCCTACATTCATTCATACATCGCTCTCACTCTCTCAATCTCTCTCACACACACAGACTCTTTTGCTTTCATGCACGCATTCACTCACACACGCGGACAGACACACACACTCATACAGGCATTTACTTACCTGACGGCCTGGTTCCAAGTGCTCCACGGCCCGGTAGTTGGGGACCGCTGGTATACTTGATGCCAGTTCTGCTAAAAAGCTACAGTGCAGGTCTAGATGTAGCTAGCTGCGAACTAATAAGATTTTCTGCAAAATAAACTGCAAACTCTTTCACGTTTTATTTTGCAGCTAAGCTTATTAGTTTGCGGCGCCCCTGTGAGGAAGCCGCGGCTCCCCAGGGCACCACAGTGCACACATTGGGAACCCCTGCCTTGGTTAATTTGAGTCAAAACTTGAGTAAGCTGGTCAGTAAGTAGTGTAAGATTACTGTGTTCTTCTGAGGAGTTAAATAATCCATCTGGAAAAAAGTTCTGTGAAATGGGAGGTGACATATGCAGGTTGCCACACTGAAACCAAATACAAAGGGGAGATTTTTGTCAAAATTGAGAGGTACTGGGGTGGAAAATTTTCTTGCACCTCTGAGAGTTGTTTATCTGGCTACATGCTTGCAATGTTTGGCTTTGTACATTGGAAAGACTGCCAGTGCTTTAAACCATAGAATTTACCAGCACTATTAGTGTATTAAAAATGCTGACAACAAGAATGCCCTTGCCAAACATTCCGTGCTGTGTGCTGGTTTCAAACACTACTTTCTCAGTGATTGAGCAAGTGAGGGCTTCTCCACTGTCTGCTTACTGGAAAAACAAACTTTTGAACCAGGAATTATTTTGGCAACTTAAACTAGATGCCACTAACACATCCAGTATTAATGAAAGTGTATCTTTCACTAGTGAGTTGAAAAGACGTGATAATAAGTCATGATCTTCTGTTTATGTTCATATTTTTTGTAAATCAGCAGATTATATTGTATTTTTGTTAATTTATTTTATGCTTCAACTGGGTTTGTTTTACTTGCTAATACTGAGTGCCCTTTAAGGTCCTTTAAAGTTATTTTACAAAGCATCTCAGCCTTTTCCACATGAAATGCTGACAGGAGCACCTTGGAGGTGTCACATCTTGAATGTTTTTAACATGATTTTTTCTTTTAACAGCATTTCTGATGATGTCTATATGTGTAGATGAAAGTGCTTAACCATATTTGTGGATTATTAAAGTTTCAATGAATTTTGGAAGTTGTATTACTGGAGTTTGTGGTTCAGTTTGTGTTTTATCTCTGGTTCCAGGAACACACTTCTTGTGAGTTTTTTTGAAGGTTTGGATAGCCGAACAGTTAAAATGTTGAAGGAATATTTCTTCGAGAAAGGGGAGTGAGGGTTGGCGGCAGTGAGAGCATTTGTGCATGTGTGAGAGAGTTAGGGTTAGGGTCAGGGTCAGGATCAGTGATAGGGTTTGTACGTGAGTGTGTGCATTTTAGGGTTAGTGTAAGGGTTCGGTAAGGGGATGGATGTAGTGTTGTTAGTGCATATCTGCGTATCCGTGTGTGTCTTGTGTAGTTGTAGTGTTACAAGAAGGTTTTTATTAATGTAAGGTATAGGTTTATGGTTGAGGAATGGGCATTGTTATGGTTAACACCCCTCAGGTTAGGGCAGAGCCCCACTGCCCGGCTTAGTAACCCTAACAATAGCACTGCTCGTTCCCCCAACCTAACCCTACACCTAACCTTAATAAAAACCTTTCCATAACACTGGCAGTATTCAGACGAATTTGAAGATAGTGTTATGGGGGTGGGGGGTTAGTGTGAAGATGCTGAGAGGAAGTACATTTCCTTTCTTGATCTTGTGTTACTTTAATATTTAGGAAATTCTGTCTTCTGTGTGTTTGATTTTCTTAATGTCAGTTTCTCATCACAACATTAAGAATATTCGATCAGTTAGAGAACTACATATATATATATATATATATATATATATATATATATATATATGGGTCTACTTCTATTCGCTGACAGCCCATTTCACTGAAACCCATTTGGTTGACAGCTCATTTCATTGACAAAAGTATTCAAGGCAAAAACCTGGGTTTTGCCCCCCTCCCCACTGTTGTGCGACTGTGGAGTTGTTATATATAGTTGGGGGTGTGTGGGGGGCACAGCCCCCCACCTAGAATGTTTGTCAATGAAATGAGCTGTCAACCAAATGGGTTTCAGTGAAGTGGGCTGTCAGCGAATAGAAGTAGACCCATATATATATATATATATATATATATATATATATATATAGTATTTAAGTAGGTATATAGAAATACACATACAAACTTCTGGCATTTAGAATGGGAGTATGTTAGGAGATTATAGGTTGTAAAATTGTATATATGTTTTTTCTTTCATTTTGAATTTATGTAATGTTTGATGAATTATCATATTCAAAAATAAAAAAAAACTAGTAAAAAAGAATGGGAGTGTGTGAGTGTGTTTGCCCATTACAGTTAGAGCAGGACCTAGGAAAGGGGACATATTTATTATTGTGCTTCTGTGTGAAGTGTGTGGGCAGCCACAGTGGTGCAGCAGTTAGCATTGTCGCCTCACAGCAAGAGGCTCTCCGGTTCCATCCTCGGCTGCGGTGCCTTCTGTGTGGAGTCTGCATATCCTCCCTGTGGTTGCATGAGTTTCCTCTGGGTGCTCCGGTTTCCTCCCACATCCCAAAGACATGCTGTAAGTGGATTGGACACTCTAAATTGGCCCTAGGCGTGAGTGCATGCGTGTGTGTGCCTTCCGTTGAAGGTTAGGCTGGCAACTCGACACTGTAAAACTCCACTGCCAATCATGAGCAGACAGGTGATCCACTGTTGCGACCCCTAACTGGGAAAAAGCCGAAAGAAGAAGAAGAAGATCTGTGTGAAGTGTGTGAGTGGTAGTGTTGGGGAAAGGATTTTTCATAAGTTGAGGTGTACTATTGGGAATAGGGGCAGGTTTAAGGCTAGCAGAGAACACTGAGATTTTTAAATACATTTTTTCTGAATTGTAAAATTAAATGCTTATATTATATGACACATGATTTAGTTCACTGTTCAGTGACATTTCTTTGTAATTCATCTCCTTTATTGTGCATCCTGTTGAGTTGGAATGAAGCCTCAAGGTACTTAAGAATCGTGTCTCCTGCTTCATCACTGATCAAGTCACATTTTAAAGTTTTTGTTCAAGGAAAATCTAAATAAAAAGGTATCTGTAAATATTTATTACTCTTTGTTTGTTCTCATTCACTGGGTCTTAAACCTGTTGAACTTCTAGGAATTCCCAGCTCTTTCACTTTGTGCTATTTTTATTTATTTATTTTATTTTTTGTAACTGCTTTCTTTCCCTTCCCCGAGGCCATGCGCTTGTTATGCCTTTGGGAACTCGCATCTTCTTTAGATTTTAGTTTGAGTGAAGAAACCTGATACTAATGACAGAGAGAGAGAGAGTGACTTGATGAGCTAACTGATTTTTATCTTTCAAAAAATGTAATTTAAACACTGTTTTGCATCTGAAGAGTAACTGCTCATTATGATACATTTAAAACATGACAAAGAACAAAAAGTGTCATTTAATGCTTTATACATTCCCCCAATATTCTTAAAGTGAGCAGTCAGAGAGATGACATTCTAAGTATACGAGCACAATTTGTTATAAAACAAAGTAGGGCATGATAATCCCATATTTTTACACTCTAGGATGCAGTTTAGAAAGTGAAAATAAAATCACACCACTGTCTGCTGCCCTTGGGAGCATCGCGGGCTAAACCTAAATACGAATTAAATGTGACTACTAAGCAGCACACTGAAAGTGTAGTATAGCACAGAATATCAAAATAAGATAATAGTAGTAACTAAAGTTACCCGTGTTTGATGTGTATCATAATGGAGAATCCACCTGAAATTTCATTCAAGGTAGCTTGCCCTAAACTTTCTTAGACTGTTGTGCACATTGCTTTAATATATGAGACTGCATACCAATAGAAAAGGTCTTCTAGCTTAGGATGTTAGGCAGGTTGAATCAGTGTATGAAATTGTATACTGGTAGAGTAAGGCATGTACCTTAGACTGTTAGGAGGTTAAGTGAGTGTATGCATGCAACAGTTGGAATGCCGACAAAGATTCCTTACCTGGACAATTTAGGGTGTAAACACATTGTCTTGTATGGATCGCCTTAAAGCCCCATCTCTGTATGCAGTCTCCTACAGTTTCTTGAAGGGTGACCTATGACTGGCATACAGCTCAGATGGACCTGGTTACTGAGAGGTGATCTATGCCTGGTGTACAGCTCTGATGGACCTTTTGCACATCCGCAAAACAAACAGCATTAAAACCACTAGATTCAAGGGTATACATTTTGCTTATGACATAAATAGGACATGTTGGTAAGACAGATGTGTCGCAGAGGATCTCCATGCTCTGGACCAGGCTCCCTATCCCTGTGAACCAGAGTCCATCTCTAACCCTATTTAAATGTAACCTTGACCAATGGGTAGAAAATCGGAAGTTCACCCCAGGTCTGGCCCCAGTCTCACTGATGGACAGTGACAGACAGTAGTGCCCAAACTAACATATACCCCCAAATAACCTCTAGAAACTTCCTAACTAACATACTGTCTCCTAATAAATGCCCATAATACATAGGCACACAATTTGGTTGGGTTGCACAGCTAGGATTATAAAGGCCCTGGTGATTGTTTGCCCAGTAATATACCTATGAACCTATAAGGCTTGTAATTGTCTTGACTATGCAGTTGCTGCATTTAGAAATATACTACTTCCTCTTATGTCTTCCATATGTTAGCATCTTTTTTCAGACTCCTGTAGATATTGTCTGTGCATCTACATTCTAGACATCATCTGCTAATGAATGCAATAGCCACACCACCCTATCCATGAAATAATGTTGTTCTTCTTTCAGCTTTTCCCGGTTAGGGGTCGCCACAGCAGAACTCCAGTCCGCTAATGATTGGAAGTAGATTTTTACGGTGCCAAGGTGCCAGCGCAATGCCCAACCTTCAACGAAGGCATGCCCATTTACGCATGTCTTTTGAACACCACTCGACTGTGGGGAGGACATGCAGACTCCACACAGAAGGCACTCCAGCTGAGAATCAAACGGGAGAACCCCTTGCTGTGAGGAGACAATGCTACTGCTGCACCACCGTGGCTTCTGCATATATAGGTCTTAAGTCTTTCCACTTTCAGCTGCTAGTTGTACCACCGCTATTTCCAGCCGTTCATTTTGATTGAAGTAGTACAAGATGAAATTCTGTAAAGCATTCTGTTAATGTACTAGGGCTGTGTTTTTTCATAGCCAGCTGGTTCCACTTGAATGTTCGGATCCCTTTTATAGGGAGACCTTAGTGCACAAGAAAATTAAATGGAATTCTCCAAATTGCTCTGAATCTCACGGGACCTTTGGGATTAAAATTCAGGTTTGTGTTTTTACAGTCGGTCACCTTAACTAACTATACTGTGTTGTCTTAGTAAGTTGATGTAATCAAGGTTCTACAGATGTTCATCCCAGAGTCTACCTCTTAACATTCCCCATATGTCTGTATGTTGCTTCTGAATACCTACTGTTACCCTATTACTGTTGCTAGGTGTTGCATTATTCCAGAGAATTAACTGTGCATGGCAGTGCTATACATTATAGTGTAGGTGTAGTAACAGTGATGTTTCATGTTGTAGCAGAAGTTCCTCAACATTTCACTGGAAATCTTTTTTCATAAAATCATTTTAGAACTGAGAAGCATTTCAGACATAGCTAACCCAGAAACATTGTAGAATGTCTAGGTGGACTGTGTTTTTCAGATGTGGTAAAGGGAATATTATGGTCGCATCTCCATCTTGTATCTGCCCCAAATAGTACCCTTCATTTCACACAGAAGTAAAAGCAACGAAACAGGTATTTACTTTTGGGCATGGGTGGAAGGAGGGTACATCAAAGCATGATTAATTTTTATATAATTTCTTAGGGAATAAAAACAGCAATTTTTTCTGGTACCAGATAAAGGAATTCATCTGAAAATATACGTCTGTTTTTGAAGGAATGAGTCTACACAAAGAATATAATGTAGTTGGCTTGACTCTGTACTGTTAATGATTCAGTCTGGTAACTAATGAAGAGCCATTTATGCAGATAGACAAAGCATGTATAAAAATATAATTCCAGGCTAATTAGCAACAGTCATTTTGGAAGTGGCTTGTAGGTCTGTTTATGTAGAATGAGAAAATATGAAATCTGCTCTTGCATATTTTCCAAATTCCAAGCATCTGATTTTGAAATGTTTGCCACTTCAGGTCACAGAAGCAAAGAGAACCTTCAGAATCTGTTGTAGGTGTCATATGTCCTGGAGAACAATTATGTTTTTGAATATTGCATGACATTCCATATATTGAGAATTTAAGATTACCTGGTTTGTTTTTCAACTTTTGTGTAAATTGAAGAGTGATAGAGTAACAAACAGTAGTCCTGTTTTAGCACTAGCCTTTTCTCAGTGTTCCAGCTGTTCTAAACATTTTCAGATTATCCAGAGGCTGCAAAGTTAAGAGTCGACTCAGAAGGCGATGGTTTGTTTGCAGACTTGAGTTCTGTTCCCATAATGTTTACTGATTACACAAATAACTCATTTCATCTCCTAATGTACTTTGGAAAATATGTGCTTATTCTAGAAGTTTACAATGTTAGTTAATCAAAATAAGGTGATCCATTGTTTAAAACACATATGAATTTATTGATTTATTTATTTGACATTTAGTAGCCAGGAAAGTCCGATTGGGTACAGATTATACATTTTCAGCAGAAGCCTGGGAAGAAAAGCTCCGCATCGGTTTTACACAATACAAAAACAATAACATTCAGAAGAAAATAAACTTCTGTACAGAATTTTTTAAATATAAGTTGATACATGGATATTTATAAGATATTTACAAGTAGTAAAACAGTAACTTCTTAGCTGTAGACATTAAACAGTAAAAAAAAAAACTTACATGTGCAGAAACTTGTATAGATAAAAATACAATTTTGAATATTGCTAATAGTAATGGATACATACAGCGGATATAAAAAGTGTACACACCCCTGTTAAAATAATGGGTTTTTGTGATATAAAAAAAGTGACCACAATAAATAATTTCAAAACTTTTCCCACCTTTAATGTGACCTACAACCTCTACAGTTCAATTGAAAAACAAATCTGTTAGGGGAAAAAAAATAAAAAAGTACAAAATGCTAGTTGTATAAGTGTGCACACCCTAAAATTAATGCTTTGTAGAAGCACCTTTTGATTTAATTACAGCATGCTACAGCCAATATTCACACCTCCAAGTAGCTAGCCCTGATGCAGTTATTCTTCCATAAAACACACACACACACACACCTGTGACCATTTTAGGGTGTCCAATCCACTGACTGCTTGTCTTTGGCATTATTTGCACTTTTTTGTTGGGTAAATAAACTGAGCAGCAGAGCGGCACAGCAGATAGTGTTGTTGCCTAACAGCAAGAGTTTACATGGTTCAGTTCTCAGGTGGAATGCCTTCTGTCTGAAGTCTGCATGTCCACTCTATGATTGGGTGGGTTTTCTCCAGGTGCTCTGGTTTTTGTTCCACATTCCAAAGACATACAGTGGGTGGATTAGACACTCTAAATTGGCCATAGGTGTGTGTGTGTGTGTGTGTGTGTGTGTGTGTGTGTGTGTGTGTGTGTGTGTGTGTGTGTGTGTGTGTGTGTGTGTGTGTGTTTGTGTGTGATGTGGAAGAAACCATGACAGGGCTAGCCATCCAATGGTGTAAGCCGCGGCTCTAGATGACTGTCACTTTTGAAATGCTACCATGGCCCTGTGTTCAAAAATGAGAAAAAGGGATTGTGGATGGATGGAAACTAGTATCCTGACCTTTTCAGCCATGACCCAGGTTCACAGAAGAGCAGAAAAAAGTAGAATTTTAAGTAAGCCGAAAACTTAAGGGATACAATGTTGAATGTACAAGTCATATATCATTTTTCCAGAAAATGCATCAGCAGAGAAATATCAAGCTAATTTAGACAAACCTAATTAGGGATATTACGTCTGTAGTGTAGCATTGTTGCCTCACAGCAAGAGGTTCTCCTGTTCGATTCTCGGCTGGTGTGTGGGGACTGCCTTCTGTGTGGAGTCTGCATGTCCTCCCCACAGTTGGGTGGGCATTCGAAAGACATGCGTAAATGGGTGTGCCTTTGTTGAAGGTTGAATGTCGAGCTGGCACCTCAGCGTTCGTGAAAATCTACTGCCAATCATTAGAGGACCGGAGTTCCACTGTGGTGACCCCTAACCGGGAAAAGCCGAAAGACAACAGTAGTGAAATATTCATTGTCGGAAAATGCACAATTGCATGATAAATGAACGTGCTTACATATTTACAGGATTATGCATTTGAATATTTACATTGTTACTAAAAATTTATTTGGTTAAGCCACAAATCTACCGTGCTGAAAAACCTCTAAGTTATTAATACAGCATGGATCCTTCTTATTAAGTATTTTCTGTCTAAGTGTGCTGTCCATTTTGCATTCTAACAACAGAACCATCTTCGCATGAATGGGTAGTTGAAGGGTTGCAGTGAGTGTAGATACAAAACAACATTCCCGTATAATGGGTATGATTTTTTTCTGGGAAACAGCAGTTTTTGTGTGTTTCATAATGGGTATTATTAGGCCAAATAATTATGTGCTTGAATTGTCTTTGGTTGAAGAGGTTCGAGACATTTTAAATTTACATCACGTACAAGGATAGAGTTAATTCTATGAGTCCATATATCTAGGGACTTGAGAAACATGTGTGTGTGTGTGCGCATGTGTGCTTGTGTATGCATGTATGTGTGTTTCTTCAGGGGTATATAGAACTTTTGAGGTTGCTGCAAAGATCAGCCACCATTGACTTCAGATCTCCTTGCTCCCAGTGATGTTCATCGTGCATACAGCTGCAGTCATAACAGATGGGTTATCCTGCCGTCAGGCGGGTCCTCGGTCGGCCGAATTCCAAAGTCTAGGTCCGGCGTTGGTTGTCGTCGCTTCTTCCCTGACGTCAGTGCGGCAGGGGTATAAAAGAGGCAGCCGACACCATTTTCTTCAGTCTTTCTTGCCGCGCGGTGCCCGAAGCAGAAGCAGTTCGCAAGTGCCGGTCAGTCAGCTCCTGAGATTTACGAAAGTATTTCAGCCGAAGTCTTCTTGAAAGCTAAGTACCCCGTTGGGGAAACTTTTTTTGCCTCAGACAGATGTCAGACAAAGTTAATAATTGCATTTCATGTGGGAAGCAAATACCGCATAAGGATTTCCACTCTTTTTGTATACCTTGCTTAGGCCCAGACCACAACGTCTCGGCCTGACGTTTTTGTGCTAGATTCAATAAGCGCACTATTAAGCGTCGGGCGGAGTTCGCCCTTCACTTTTTTGGCAAAAAATTTAATTATATTATGTCGTCGGATACTCCGACTCCAGTTTTGAGCAAAAAACGCAAAGATAAGGACTGACATACGAGGTTGGCACTACCTACTGAAACCACGCTAAGGCCTACTGCCGGTTCTCCAGTACTCAGCGAGGCATCTACGCAGCCCCTGAGTACCGATGACAATGCATTACCGGTGTCTTCAGTACCCGAGGTCGTAGGCTCCTCGGCCCCCATTCCTACTACAGATCCCGACGCCACTCCTGGCAGGGAAACTCAGAATTTAGACAGGCCTGCCATTTCTCAAGGGGTCTTCAGGCCTTCCTCCTTCTCCATTAAAGCCTTCACTAAATCTAAAGCAGCCATGAAAACCAAAAAACAGGTTCCTCAGACCCCCTCTTAAGGCACCATGCCTAAAAAAAACAGATGCTTAAAATGGCTGAGGATTTGATTACTCTTATCAGGGGTTCTCAACCCCCCTCTGACAAAAGGCCCAGATTAGAGGAAGACTACCCTTCCTCAGATCAAGCTTATATTACCTCAGAACTATCTGAGGACCAGGATTATGCCTATTCTCCATTCGAAGACTCTGATGCAGAGGAGTCTATTCCCTCGGTCTCCCCCCCTGAGAACTTCTCTTTTGGGGAAACCCTGCATACATTGAGGGAACACTTTCACTGGGAAGGCCAAGATTACTCAGATTCCAAGAAAAGGCTCAGGGAATTTCTTCTGCTCCCCCAGCATAGGCCTCTGGCTATCCCTCTGGCTATCCCTCCTGTTTTAGATATATTGGATGATGTGTACACAGAAGCCAGCCTTAATCCTGATTCTTTGCCTCCAGCTCCTGTTAAACCAGACAGGTATTACCGGGTTCCTGACTCTCACCAGTTCCTATATAAAAGCCATACTGCTGACCCCGAAACAATTTCACAGGGTCCAAAGGGAATTAAGGCCTCTACTGCTAAAAATCCATTACCTTCAGAGAGAGATTCCAGAGCTTTAGAAAGGTGGGGGAAAAAGTGTACACCTCGGCCACTTTAACCATGAGGGCATTAAACTGTCAGTTCCATATGTTAAAGTATCAACAGTTTTTGATATCTCAGCTGAAAAGCAAGATAACACAACCAGAACAACCAGATTTAAAAGAGTTGCAGGATTTGTTGCATGGTGCAGAGCAAGTTGGTAAACATACCTTGCAGTGTGGTTTTGATGCTTTAGAGGCCTCATGTAGAGCTGCTGTTGCGGGGTCTGTTATACGTAGGCATGCCTGGCTCAAAGAGCAAACCTTACCAGATCATGTCAAAGCTAAATTATTAGATGCACCTCTTCAAAAAGATGTATTGTTTGGTGTTAAAACTGAGGAGGTGCTAAAGAAAATGGAGGAAAAAGCGAAATCAATGCAAACAGTGTAAGATTTCCTGCAGGTACAGCCTCCATGTTTCAGCAGAAACTGGCCTTCAAAAAATTGGTCCTTTCCAGCCACGGACAGTCCTCAAAGGGGCAGATACAGGCGCCCAAGGGGCAGAGGGCAACCTCAAGGATCTTTCAGAGCCAGACAGTGGCAAGCACCAACCCCAAGAGGTGGAGAAGATAGATCACAGTCTTTTAGAAAACAGACACAATGACTTCCCCCTACACCTGCCAAGCAAAGCTTTAATGGCAGCACCTTTGGATGGAAAACTGACATTATTCTCAAAAAATTGGCATATTTGTTACAAAAGACAAATGGATTCTGGACATTATAGGCAGAGGCTACAGGTTCCACTTTCGCACCCTTCCAAAAATGAGAGGCATGCCAAGCCTGCTACAAAATCAAAGGGCAGAGGCACAAAAACAAGTTTCAGCTCTCATGGACATGAAAGCAATTCAAGAGGTACCTGCAAAAGAACAAGGTCAAGGGTTTTTTTCCAGACTATTCCTGGTACCGAGGAAAGACAAAGATTGGAGACCTATCTTAGACCTATCCATCCTAAACACATATCTACAGGTGCCAAAATTCAAGATGATCACATTACAGCAGCTTCTTCTTCCCATGCTGGGCAAGGAGTCTTGGCTGGTAACATTGGACCTCAAGGAGGCATACCTGCATGTCCCTATCAGACAAGATTGCAGAAGATACCTCAGATTTCTTGCAGGTTCAACCCATTACCAATTCTCTGCATTGCCCTTTGGCTTATCTACTGCGCCCAGAGTGTTTATGAAATGCCTGGCATCAGTAATTGCCTTCTGCAGACTACAAGGGATACAAATCTACCCATATCTGGACGACTGCCTGATACTACTGCAGCACCTGGCGTTTGTAATAAAACTGTTGAACTTCCTGGGATACACAGTTAACAAAAAGAAATCAAAACTAATACCCTCTCAACAAATAATTTTCCTGGGTGCCAGCTTGGATACAACCACCCAGGTGGCCTACGTCACGCCAGACAAGCAAGGGCAACTGTCTCAATACTTCAGAAAAATGGCAACTTACCCCAGGCTAACTGCAAGGAAAATCCTGCAGGCTCTGGGATTCATGGCATCTTGCATCCTACTTATCCCATGTGCAAAGCTGCATATGAGGAAACTTCAATGGTACCTGAAAAACTTATGGTCTCAACACCGCCACAGCTTGGAAATAATTATCCCACTCATTCCATGCCTTCAAAAGGAATTTTTGTAGGGGGCTCAAGCTTGCCAAAGAAACACAGGTCTTCCTTTCGGTGTACCTCAAGCAACTCAAATCATCACAACAGACGCCTCAGACTACGCCTGGGGAGCACACATGACAGATCAGTGCATTCAGGGAAAATGGACCTGAAAAGAGAAGCACCTTCACATCAACCAAAAGGAGATGCTAGCCGTGCAAAAGGCTATTATGACCTTCAAAGACCTACTGCATCCAGGCCAGCTATTGATAAGGACAGACAACACCGCAGTGATGTGTTACATAAACAAACAGGGGGGAACTCATTCATACCCCCTGTGCAGGCAAGCCATGACCCTATGGAACACAGCACTGGAATTGCAAATTCAACTGCAGACACAATTCCTGCCAGGGAAGGAAAACACACTGGCGGACAACCTAAGCAGAAATATGACAGATCCACACGAATGGAAGTTGCATCCTCAACTTTTCACAAAGATAACTCAGGCATGGGGACAGCCAGACATAGATCTCTTTGCTACCCACAGAAATTGCCAGTTGAAAAAATTTTGTTCAAGGACCTATCATCCACAGGCCTGGAAAGTGGACGCACTTTCCTTCAATTGGGCAACATTGACAGTCTATGCCTTCCTGCCTCTTCCTCTGTTGCCCAAAGTTCTATTAAAAGCCAGAGCATAGAGGCTGAAAATGATTCTCATCGCTCCAGACTGGCCAAGACAACACTGGTATCCGCTCCTGAGGAGCCTGACACATTCCCCACCATGGATCCTAACTCTAGTCCCTCTTCTGTTGTCCCAGCACAACTACAAAACCCTTCACAGCCATCTCAAAACTCTAAATCTAGCTGCATGGAGAATTCCTCGATTTCCCATCAGTTTCTCCTCTCCAAGGAGGTGCAGGATGTCATCTTGGAGGCCAGAAGACCTTCTACTAGAAAGGCTTATTCCGCTAAATGGAAACGATTTTGTGCCTGGAATCAAGAAAAGGGACAGAATCCTTGGGTAATAAATATACCTCAAATTTTACAGTACCTAGCTGAGATGTTAAACAATGGACTTTCCTTCTCCTCCTTCAAGATCCACGCTTCAGCCATTTCTGCACAATACAACACAGATCTTCCATTATTCTCTCACCCTCTCTTAAGGCAGTTCCTGAGAGGGGCAAGGAATTTAAACCCCCCAAGGAAACCACCAGTCCCTGCTTGGGACCTCAACTACGTATTGGAAGAGCTGACCCTTCCTTCCTTCGAGCCAGCTTCTTCAACAGAGTTACAGTACTTGTCATGGAAAACAGCCTTTCTTCTGGCTATCACCTCAGCACGCAGGGTTTCGGAGCTACAGGCCCTCATGGCTGTGCAACCATTCATCATTTTCCATCAGGACAGAGTTTCCTTATGAACCAATCCTACCTTTATGCCAAAGGTAGTATCCAGTGTAGCTTTGAATCAGACTATCCACTTACCTACCTTTTATCCTAATCCACAAAACAAAGGGGAAAGACTACTACATTCCTTGGACATTCACAGACGACTTTACTACTTGGACAGAACAAAGCCATTCAGGAAATCTGAGCAACTCTTTGTGTCCTATGCTGTAGGTGCTCAGGGAAAGGCTATTTCCAAACAGACAATTTCAAAATGGATAGCCCACTGCATACGTTTTTGTTACTCATTCCATGGAAAAACTGTGCCTGCATGCATCAGATCCCACTCCACCAGAGCCACAGCTACCTCTGCAGCCTTCCTCAGGGGGGTCCCTACCAAGGACATTTTGGAAGCAGCCACCTGGAGTTCAGTGCACACTTTCTCCAAGCACTATCACCTCACACTATACTCAAAATCTAGAGCGGGCTTTGCCACAGCAGTCATGCAGGGCATCCTAGCCCCTCCTAGTTCCACTTAGTGCCTACCACCCTTACTTAGCTTTGGGATTCTACCCATCTGTTATGACTGCAGCTGTATGCACGATGAACATAGTACAATTTTGTACCTACCATAAATGTAGATGTTCGAGTGCTCATACAGCTGCAGTCTAGGTTTCCCTCCCTCCATCCCCTTTTAGACAGGCCTTATGACAAACACTTTTCATATAACCTTTTTGGGGTATTCTTTTATGGTGTATTTGCTTGCAACTACTGTTTTTGATTTGTCAACATTGCATCTTTGCATAACATTATGTTTGCCTTCCTTCTGGGGGCACCTGACATCTGGGGCAAGAAAAACTGAAGAAAATGGCGTTGGCTGCCTCTTTTATACCCCTGCCGCACTGACGTCAGGGAAGAAGCGACGACAACCTACGCCAGACCTAGACTTTGGAATTCGGCCGACCGAGGACCCGCCTGATGGCAGGATAACCCATCTGTTATGACTGCAGCTGTATGAGCACTCGAACATCTACATTTATGGTAGGTACAAAACTGTACTTTCTCATCTGGACCACTGAATAATCGGGGGAAGGGTATATCCCATACATTTCCCATCACCATATGACCCCCCTTTAAACCAGATGTGGGTGTTCTTGGTCTTTACTTTGTGACAGAGAGAGAGAGGGAGGGAAGAGAGATGCAGAGGCAAGGGGTTGTCGTACTGTAGCTGGGTGTAGAATGGAGGTGTTATGCCCATCCTTGGTATAATATGTTGACATTGTCATCTTAGGGGCTTGCAGAGGACATGTTATGAGGAGACATACCATGTCTTGGGGTGATATGGATTTCCAACACCAGGGTCCGCTACTTTGATGGCTGCCACCTTTCTCAACAATCCCTGATCACTGCTGGGGAAATTTTAAAATTTGGCCACCCCCCCTGCACATTTCCACATCCTGTTTGAGAGCAGTGGGCACTCAGATGTCTCATCATTCACTCCCAATAACCTAATTTGGCTATTAGAGAAGCATGGAGATGGCTTTTTGGTTAATAGCAGCGTGCTGCTTATATGGTCACCAGGATAACCTTCTGTAAAGAAATGGTAACCGTCGTTTCTGAAAAGTTAAATTTCAGATGGAGAGAGGAAGTGTAGGTTATTAAGTGTGATCCATGTGTGTTTATGCTAGCAGTTTAGAGTGATGTCTAAAGACTTGCAGATAGGTGCGTGCGTGAATGTATGTGCCTTCTTTGAAGGTTGGGCATCGGGCTGGCAACTCGGCACCGTACAAATCCACTGCCAATAATTAGCGACCAGAGTTCCATTGTGGCGACCCCAAACTGGGAAACGCCGAAAGAGAATTCAGTCTTCTTTGCTACACACCTGCCATCAGTTAAAGAGACTCTGACTAACTCCAAATAAAGTTCAGCTGTCCTAGTAGGATTTTCCTGACATTTACTCAGTTGCCTGCTACAGCAAAAGCCATGGTTCACAGAGAGCTTACAAAGCATCACAGGGATCTCATTGTTGAAAGGGATCAGGAGAAGGGTACGAAAATATTTCCACAGCATTGGATATACCATGGAACACAGTGAAGACAGTCATCAAAAAGTGGAGAAAATGTGGGACAACAGTGACGTTGCAAAGAACTGGCCACCCCTCCAAAATTGATGAAAAGTCAAGACAAAAACCTGGTCAGGGAGGCTGCCAAGGTACCTACAGCAACATTGAAGGAGCTGCAGGAATTTCTGGCAAGTACTGGTTGTGTACTACACATGACAACAATCTACCATATTCTTCATATGTCTGGAGTATGGGTAGGGTTGCAAGAAGGAAGCCTTTTTCTTACACAGAAAAATATCCAGGCCCGGCTAAAATTTGCAAAACAATACATCAAGTCTCCCAAAAGCATGTGGGGAAAATGTGTTATGGTTGGATGAGACCAAGGTTGAACTTTTTGGCCACAATTCCAAAAGGTACGTTTGGCGCAAAAACAACACTTCGCAGCACCAAAAGAACACCATCTCCAAGGTGAAACATGGTGGTAGCAGTATCATGCTTTGGGGTTGCTTTTCTTCAACTGGAACTGGGGATTTAGTCAAGGTGGAAGGAATTATGAACATTTCCAAATTCCAGTCACTTTTGGCCCAAAACCTTCAGGCATCTGCTAGAAAGCTGAACATGAAGAGGAATTTCACCATTCAGCACGACAATGACCCCAAGCATACATCCAAATCAGCAAAAGAATGGCTTCACCAGAAGAAAATTAAAGTTTTGGAATGGCCCAGCCAGAGCCCAGACCTAAATCCAATAGAAAATATGTGGGGTGACCTGAGGAGGGCTATGCACAAGAGATGCCCTTGTTGGAGCTCTTTTGCAAGAAAGAGTTTGCAAATATTGCCAAGTCAAGATGTGCCATGCTGATAGACTCCTACCCAAGAAGACTGAATGCTATAATTAAATCAAAAGGTGCTTCAACAAAGTATTAGTTCAAGGGTGTGCACACACAACAAAGTATTAGTTTTAAGGGTGTGCAGACTTATAAAACCAGCATATTGTATGGTTTTTATTTTTTATATTTTTCCCCCTAATTAGTTTTTCAATTGAATTGCACAGGTTATAGGTCACATTAAAGGTGGGAAAAGTTTTGAAATGATTTATGCTGGTCTCATTTTTTATATCACAAAAAACTTGCATTTTAACAGGGGTGTGTACACTTTTTATATCCACTGTAGTTCTTGAAACTTCTCAGAAGGCTGAGCTGCTGTATGGAATTCTATTCCAAGTAACAATTTTGTTTGAACAGAACAAAGATGCTATGACTTTGCATAACCAAATCTGAAGTGAGCAAGAGAAGTGACATAAAGTATCATTTAAGTTGTCCCCTCTTTCCTCCATTTTTTATTCAGGGTACTGATTGCTAATAAAACAGCAGTGATGTAGCTTCTTCATTGTCATTATTTCACCTGAATATTTTTTTCTGCACACTCTTGCAGATATTTTGTGGTGGTGTTTGCTCCAAAAGTTTGAGTTACTACTCAAGGCATGGAACATTAGCAAATTCTGGCATTAACAGTACTATTGCTTTGCTTTGCATCAAAAGCTGAGTGTTTTGGGATTTGAGTGTGTAGCTGTGACTGTAGTAACACCCATTTCTCATAACAAAGTACTCATGTTTAAAATATTTCATATTTCTTAATAAACTAATCATGTTTAAAATAAATGTACTATTGGTATTTAAAGCTGACTTCTTTCGTTATAGCACTCAATATCTTAAGCAGAATATTCAGTCAATTTACTGCATTTAACTGGGATGTCCAACTGAGCAAATTTGTGCCTGTTTTCAGCAAAGTCCCAGGGAGAAAGTGCTCCACAGTTATGAGGACAAAATGAAAGCAAATATTTTATAAAGAGGTAAATAATTATAAGTAAGTAATTTGTAAAGAGGTAATAAACATTGGAGTCTAATAGGATTAAATGGGAGCATACATGCTGTGGCATTATTGTTTTACCGTACTTGTTTTTTAACTCTCTTAATTTGCATCTGTTGCAATGCTGTTGTCCGTGTGATACTCCAACTTCATGTTACTCTTTATTTGCTTCAATCTAAGATGAAAAATTGTGCAGTGTTTGCACCTTAGCCTAGTTGATGGTGCTTAAAGCATGTCTCTGGAAAGACAATGGAAAAAAACTGAATTTTTGTAATATTTTAATACTCTGCAGAATACACATAACTTTGAATGACTTTATGGAGCAGGCATACTAGTATGATTTTGTTTTGTATACATTCTCTTTCCTCTATGATACTGTCTCTGTTCAAAAAGGAGCAGGTTAAAATGTTCTGCCTTTTGTTATTGGAAACAGGATACAGCATTCTTGTTCTTTTTGTAACATTTTCTTCTTTATGGTATCCATTTTTTTTTATTGATTTCTCTCCAGTTTTCTTTGGTATTTGCTGTGTGTCCATGGTTTTAGTGACTTTGTTAAAAAAAATGTCTTGTTGCTCGGGGGCAGTAATGTTAATGTGATGGGATCGCCTTCAGAAGCCGTAAATGTCACATCAACAGATTTGAAGTTATGTCAAACTATTTTTTTGATCATTAGGCCTAGCTGTGCTTCTGGAAGTCGCTTCTTGTTGGGACTAGTCATTGCCAGGTACCCTTGTAGAGTTTCTAACATTATCATATTTTGCACACCATCAGGGATCATAGTCTTGTAACTGTCAGTTATTTATTTAAGGAATTTACCTTGCATTTTCAGTTTCTCCCTTTTCATCTGCTTTCTTTTAGTTCCTGTGTTTCTTCAGGCCATTTTCCAGACTATTGTCTCATGTATTGTACACCTCATTACTCCCAGGGCTGATGTCACATACTGTCCACTATCTCAAGGATTGTATTGCAAGGCCATTTGGAATCACTGCTTGGTGATCCTTCATATGCCACAACATTTCTAATTTTTACATATCAGAGAATCATAGTGAATAGATTGTTTAGCTTTACACATTTTACATAATCCTTTGTCTAGATTCTTATAATTCATTGTCTTTTCACAGGCAATTTAGTTAACAGTGACCTCCATAAAAAAGTTCAAAGCTTTCCAAAAGTGACAAATTAAAAATATGAAAGCTTTCAGTCAGACTTTATTTAACAACTTCAGTACTTTAATGCATTAACATTCTTGATAAGGAGATTTCATATATTGGCCCATTGATAACAGATGATCCAAAGTTCTGTTAGCCAGCTGAAATCATCATGACTTTCTGAATGGACAGTTTCTTTTTTTATGGTGGTGAGTTGTGTAGTTAATAACGTGGGCTCAGACTTGTTTAGTCAGTGCTAGCACATGTACATTTATAGGAAAAAGCTTTACTCATCTGTATTAAGACTCCTACAAGTGTATGCAGCATAGATCTTCAGTTTTTGGGATTTGCTACATCAAGTTGAAAAGAATGAGTTGCTGCCATTTGTACAACCTACATGTCCCCAAGCACAGGATTATGTTTGGAAATGATTTGTAGTGTGTGTGTGTGTGTGTGTGTGTGTGTGTGTGTGTGTGTGTGTGTGTGTGTGTGTGTGTGTGTGTGTGTGTGTGTGTGTGTGTGTGTGTGTGTGTGTGCGTGAAGGGGTTGGGGGACTTAACAAGAGCTGAGTATATTCACATTGATGGGCAGTCACTCTGCTCCCATGGTAGATGTAGCTGTGTTAGTAGGTTAACAAATAGTGCTAAGGGTGTGACTGACTCATATTAGGTTTATTCATGCTGGCACTTGAGTGCCAGGAAGGAAAGCATTTTCATTGTTTCAACAGACAGAACTGGGCATGTATTCTGGTGGAGCACAGGATAAGTGTCCCAGACTGATGCATGTTTTACCGACATAAGCATGCATGAGATGTAACTGTACAAAGATACATGTGCTCATTATGCTTGGGCATGGCTGATTGGCTAAGGCAAAGCTGTTTTAATGTGATCTCATTGCTGATCCTCCCTGTCTACAGTAACCAAAGCAGTAAAGAACTATAAGAAATTTCCCTTTCAATCCCTCACCAAGAAAGCTTTAATGCAAGTCATGCTCTTGTTTGTCACATACTGTTACCTGACATGGAGTGTGTGCTTAACTCCCCCTTTCTAATGTGGCCTGAGCTTTTCACACCTTTGTTTGCCAGCACAAGTAAAGTCCTGATCATCCTCAGAAACGAGCTAACTTTTTTTAGAGAGTGTATGCATGAATTTATCTGCAGTGTTAAGCTACTGGCCCCATTGTGCGGGCTGACATTTCCATCAACTTACTTTAATTGGTGGTTGCAAGAACCTTTTTAAGCCACCATGTCAGTTTAAAATGTATTTTGCCAGTCTGCCAGTATCAAATGTTGCAGTACATGTTGAAATTTCATCTGCATTCTTTCTCTACCCTTCCTTCATTACAGGTACCTGTTTCAGTAGCTATGATGGCTCCACAGATGATCACCCCTCAACAGATACAGCAAATCCTTCCACCTCCTCAGTTACAAGCCCTCCTTCAGCAGCAACAGGCAATGATGCTTCAGCAGGTAAGTGAAGATTCATTCTTCGCCTCTCTTATCCCAGTTTTAACAAGATGTTCCCTCCCATTCTCCAAGGGTGCTAACAGTCTTTTCTAGTAACTGAAAATTAATTGTGCACCAGTAACCTGATCCCATTTAAATAGATGAAGGGACTCTGTAAGGTATACTAGATTGAGGCATCCTGTGCTCACAAATAGTATGACTTCACAGCTTCGACACTTTATTAATGGAACTGCATAATTTATTTATTTATTTTTTTACTTTGCATACAGCACAGACATTTTGTAAGAGCTGTATCCCCATGTCCTGGGATGTAGGTCCTAAGAATGCACTTTCGGTAGAGCAGTCTCTGTTAGCCAACCTGCACCTCAGATTGACCCTGTGATGTAGCAGATTTCACGATAAATATAAAACTGTAAAGAGAGTTCAGAGATGATATGTGCACTACAGCCTGCAGATTCTGACATTGAAACTAGCAGGCAGTGAGATGTAAATGGTATTTATGCTGTATTCTCAGGATTGGAATAAGAGGAATAAAAAAGTTTATTGGAATGAGAAAACTGTGACATTTTGGCAGAGGTGTGATTTGAAATCAACAATGCCAAGAAGCTATGCATATTTTCTTTTCTTTTAAATCTATTAATGAAAAGTGTACTTTTAATGAGCCATATTTTTTGTATTAAGCCTTAAAATTATTCTGTTAAAACTAATATCAAGTTAGTGTACACTATCATTAGGATTACTCCATGTTTTTACAGATAACTTATACCATATGAGCAGAGTGCTTTTATTTATTGTACAGGTGATGGGGAAAGCAAGAGAGAGGGACAGACAGATGGTGTAATGTAAACATACATAGCCCTTCATAGTTATGCTAAGTGTCTTTTTGCCTGTGTACTGTTAGGGGAACACACTTTCTCTTATGTTACATACATAGCTTTAAAATACATTCAGAATGCAATGCCCTGTGTCATTGTAGAAGTAAGTATTAAAGTTGTGAGTTTGTTGGCCAGCTGAAATGGAATCTGAATTATAACTGTATAGACTTTACCAAGTACAGTATATTTAAATTTCATTTGCAGATGAACAGCTTAGCATTGTTCTACCGTAGCGTACACAAGTACATTTAGAGGATTAATTTTATTTTCACCTTTTTGTAATCTGCAGGTTTCTGAATACCCACATTCTAATCTAATTTGATATAACATGGGTTTGTCTTGTTGCAGGTTGAATGTGTGCATTACATAATCATTAGAGCTGTGTAGAAGATGTTAAAACACCAGGGCAATGGGAAATGTTCCTACAGAATGTCATGTCAGCTAAGTAGCATGTGAAGTGTTAGCATTGTTTTGAAATGTTCTGGACTAGTATGCTCTACACTTGATATAGCAGGACTTTTGTTAATTATGAATACAAAGCCCTTCGTAGGTTTGAAATTCTATTTATGCATCAGGCATGGTAGCCAACATTGTTTGCTTGACAACATTTCTGCTAAATATATTAATAGCGTATAGTTGATCATAAAAGCTGTGGAACCTAATCTTTATACAATTCCAGGAATATTTTACACTAGATGAAATAGCCAGGTTATTATATTACAGTGTTGTTTTATAGTGCTTCACCAGTGTTGTAATTTGAATTTCTTTTGGAATCTCATCACCCTTGATAAACAAACAAGCCTTGCCAAGAGCTTTCCAGTACAGAAAATATAAAACCTTAGTGTGACTAGCTTCAGAATATTCAAAATGAAAGTGTTTTTTTTAAAAAAAATCTGCCTATAAACCAAAAGCATCCAAGTTTTTCTGGCCTTGGAAGCCTACAGGTACACTTAAACTAGTTTTTAAGCTGCTTTTTGTTAATATGGAAGAAAAAGTTTTTTGTTGCATTTTCTTGTGAAATGAAATTCAGCCTATAATTCCAGTGTGAAAATGTTAACTTGATTTGCTAGAAAGTTAAGACCACTGACATGAAAAGGCATGGAATGGACATATGTATAGAAACACAAACTACAATACTGTGCCATTGTTTTTGCATGGTTGTGTAGTATAGGATTAAAGCCAAACGAGAGGCATAAGATAACTTTTTTATAGAAAACTTGCTGTTACTATTGTTGTCAGTTGAAGATAATAGACTGCTTTCACCTGTTTAAACAAGGAAGTAAGCCAGGTCACTTGCACCATGGTGAAAGTTTTTGGATACTTGTGAAATGTGCATTAAAAGCCACTGTGTACAGATGTACATAGTTATTGCACATACCCTGTCTCAGAAAATTAGATGTTAAGTTGTCCAATCTCACCTTCGTTCTTGCTGGATGGGTTCGGAGCCGATCCTCTGCTCCGACTTGGCCACTTCTATAGCTTGAGAGCTCTTTACTGGCTCGAGGCTACCCCTTATCCCAGAATGCCCAGCGTCGGCTACCCAGATCTCATTTGCCGCTTCAGCTGCGTGGTTGCGTGAATACTGGCTCAGGCTTAGTATAACTTTTTTCTCTGTTTAAAATTCAATAATTTACTTGAAAACTAGTATTTTCTTCACTGTTTTATAGTAGTTTGTAAGTTTTAGTCCAAAATCCCTTATCTTGTCCTTTGCTGTGGTTTTTGTGCTGTGTTGGCTGTCACCCCTTAGTCGCTAGGCCTTCTATTTGTTTACATGAACTTGTTTAAGTTAGAGAGCCCCCCCCCCCATTAAGTACAGCCATTTAAGTTAGAGGCTCTCCTTTTAAGGTTTTCTTCAATATAATTTTTATTATTGTGTAGTGTGTCTGTTTGTGTGGTACTTCCTTATTTTTTTCTTAGTATGTCTAAGGAAGTTAGAACCCCAGGGTTCATAAAGTGTGACTCATGCTGTTAGAACATGTCTGACAGATGGGCACACTAGTTGTGTTTACTGCTTGGGGGCTCTGAACCTGCAGGATTCTTGTTCTGTTTGTCATGCCTGTAGTCCAAGGGTCCTGCAGGAGCAGAAAAACAAGCTTATTCTCCGTGGATCATTAAAACAGGATTCTCCGGCTAAAAACATCTCAGCCAGTGAAACCTTTGAAACCAGTCAAGCCATCGGCTCCATGTTCGGAACCAACTGATGAGTTTGACAAACCAAGTGCGACTACTCCTCCATCGGCTCCAACTGTTACTTCGGGGCCATCTCCGAGCCACAAATGAGCTAGGTCTCCTTCATTGGAGCCGATTCGCTTAGTGCCACAATCACCTTTACTTCAAAGCAAGACCAGTCATCGCTCATCTTCCCACTCCTCTCGATCCTCGAGGTTATCGAATCAGGATGTGGAGAGAGAGTGGTCAGTAGGTTGCTGAAGTCACAGGTCCTTGCTAAAATGCTTTCGAGCCCGCCTCAACAGACTTTGGCTCCATCCGCTTTGATTTTGATTCCTCCTCCGACTATGCTTAGTTCGGAGCCGGAGTCTGTGGATGCTTCGATAGTGGTTCCTTCGGCTCCGATGACATCCTCTTCTGCTCCAACGTTGGCTCTGATTACCTCGGTTCTTCCTCCCATCGAGGTATCTGGGCACCAAATCGCTCTTGTCAGCTCCGAGGGGGGAAGTGGCATCGGACCCCGCTCTCCCTCTCGGAGCGTCGTCTCAATTGAGCTCAGCTCCCACATCGGCCTTGGAGCCATCACCCTCTGTGCAGAGTGGGATTCCTGTCTCTTCGGAGCTGGAGCCATCCTTGTGTCAAGACCGTTACGCCTTTGAGGTCATGCGGAGAGTGCTGTCCCCACAGACGGCTCCACTTTCGGTTCCATTGGCTCCGTCCCCCTCTGTGCCTGTGACGACCTCTGCTCCTCCTTCAACCCCAAAGCGTAGGGAACCTATGCCCCAGGACACCCCATTGGGTGAACCTTCTTCTTCCGAAGCCCCCCTAGAGCATTCTGAGAAGGCTCCCTGGAAGAAAAAGTGCAAGAGGAAGCACCTAGACTCCCCTAAGTCTGGCACCTCAAATACAGACCTGGATGAATCGGAGGATCCCCAAGATTCCCCCTCTGAAGATGTTTCCTTTTCAGACATCCTTGAGATTCTCAGGCAGAGGCGTAGCTGGACTTCCCTAGCCCTCTCCAAGGATGAGTCTGTATACCTGGACGCATTTGGTTCTCGACCTTCCACCTCCTGGGTGTCTCCGCCTTTTGATCCGCTCATGTCTGTAGTGTCTTGAAAGGCTTGGTCAGCTCCAAATTCCATGGAGCCTGTCCCGAGGAGACCCAATAAATTTATCACAGCTCCCCAAGACAAACAATTCTTGACTAAAGGTGTCCCAGTTGATGCCATGGTGGTAGCAGCAGCCACAAAGAGAGAGATAGCTGAAACCTCCTCATCTGTCCTTCCATCGAATAAAGGCACTCATACGATGGGTAGATATGGGAATTGAATGTTTTCATCAGTGACCTTCTCCCTTAGGTCCCTGAATTATCTTTCCCATTTTAGTAGGGTTCAGAGGGATCTCCTGAAAGAGCTTAGAGATACCCTACAAGATCCCACAGCTGAGGGAGCTTCAGCCAAGGTAGCTACCCAGCTGGTGACTCTTAATTCAGTAGTCAACTCCTCCATGAGGCTTATTTCATACGCAGCTGATGGAGCAAGAAGAGCTGCAGGAAAAGTAGTGGCTCTTAGGAGACGTTCTTGGCTGCAGCTGTGTCAGTTTGTGGAACCTTTCAGAGCATCCTTCACCAAAACCCCCATTGATTTCTCCTCTCTCTTTGGGCCTCAGGTGAAAGACACGCTTCCTGGGTGCCAGCAGGAAGGCAAGACCCTCTCTGATCTCAGAGTCTGTTTTTCCACTCCTACCAGACCATACCCAAAGGGTCAGAAGGGTGGAAATATGTGGTTTCAAAAATCCCAGGGACCCTTGCCTGATGCACGTGGTGAATTTTCCCCCAGGGGCAGAGGGGGAAATAATAACAATGGCAGATGCCGCACTCGTGGCAGAGGGGGTCCGCAAAGTCAGGGTGACAGAGATACGTTCTCTTCTAAACCCTATCAACAGGCTTTCATTGTACCCAGTTGCTTGGCAAAATATTACAAAAGACAAATGGATACTATCCATTATATCCGGAGGTTACAAAATTCCCTTCCATCAACCCACTCTTGTTTCAAAAAAATCCATCTCAGATGTTCCACCCAATCTAAGGGATCAGGCAGTCACAGAAGTTTCAAGACTGCTAGAAAAAAGAGCTATCCAGGAAGTCCCTGCAGACCAAGTAGGATCCGGAACTTACTCAAGATTCTTTTTAGTGCCCAAAAAGACAGGGGATTGGAGACCAATTCTGGATCTCAGTAGATTGAACAAATCTGTATAAAAAGAAAAGTTCCAGATGGTAACACTGCAGTTTATTCTCCCCTTTCTGGGTCAGGACAGTTGGGATGTGCTCCATAGATCTTTAGGATGCGTACTATCATATAAAAATGGACAGACGGTCCAGGAGATTTCTATGCTTCTGACTAGGGGCAAGTCATTACCATTTCAGAGCTCTGCCCTTTGGTCTCACCACAGCACCCAGGGTGTTCACCAAATGCGTGGCAGTAGTTACGGCTCACCTGAGACGTCTAGGATTCTAGGTGTTTCCTTATCTAGATGACTGGCTCCTCACTGCTACCACCAGGCAACAACTTATAGAGGCATGAGATTACACCATAACATCCTGTGCCCAACTAGGCATTGCAATAAACTTCGGAAAATCTGCCTTGTTGCCCTCTCAGTTTATTACTTACATAGGAGCAGAGCTAGACACAAGAAAAATTATTGTAATATTGCCTCAGGAAAGAGTTTCCATTATCCGACAACAGGTGTCACTCCTCCCGAGGAGCAAAAGAATTCAAGTCAAATATGTCCTTCAAGCTCTAGGGTCCATGGCAGCAGCCATTATTTTAGTTCCCTTAGCATGCTTTCACATGAGAATCCTTCAGTGGCTTCTTTTCACACAGTGGTCCTTCCAGGAATTGCCCATGTCTCGCCTGATGCTAATTACGGAATCTTGCAAAAGACACCTTTCCTGGTGGATGGTCACCCACTAATGACTCAGGGCAGACCTTTCATGGAATCCCATCCGATTGCCACAGTGACCACAGATGCTTCCCTGATAGGGTGGGGGGGCATTATCTAGAGAAGACAGTCTAAGGCACGTGGCAACCTCATGACTACCACTTGTACATCAACGTCCTGGAGATGAGAGCGGTGCTCCTAGCATTGCAAGCTCTTCAAGACTCTCTCCCTGCCGGGACTATTGCAATACAGACAGACAATATGTCCGTGGTTTGGTACCTCAACAAACAGGGTGGAACCAGGTCTGACCCCTTGTGCCAAGAGGCCCTCAGACTGTGGTAATGGGCGATTTCCTCCCAATGTTTTCTGACAGCAATGCATATCCCTGGGAATTCCAACGTAATAGCAGTCAGGCTCAGCAGGGCTTTCCTCATGCCGCACGAGTGGTCTCTGAAACAGGAAATTGTGAATCTTATTTTCCGCAAATGGGGCCAGCCTTGCTGCGATCTCTTTGCCTCTTCTCTCAACAACAAATGCAGCAGCTATTTCTCCCTTGTTCCTCCTCCAGGTCAGACACCCACGGACGCTCTATCCACGATTGGCCTCAGGGACTCCTTTATGCATTTCCCCCCTTCCCCCTAATTCCAAAAGTCATTCAGAAAGCAAAATCGTTGGGTTGCAAGATGATCCTCGTTGCCCCTTATTGGCCTTGACAGATTTGGTTTCCGTTCCTTCACCCCCACCTTCTAGCCCATCTTTGGGTTCTGGACACAGTGCTGGACCTCTTGATTCATCAATCATGTGGGTTACATCAATCCCTCCAATCTCTCAAGCTCACAGCTTGGTTACTCCACTTCCAATCTTAGCCAGGCTCCCCAATATTTCCCCAGCAGTGGGTGATATTGTTTCCTCCCATAAGACAACTACAAGGAAAGTTTATGCTAGCAAATGGAAAAGATTCTCTTACTGGGCAGAATCCAGGAATTTAGATCCCCTTACAGCTCCTGTACACAAAATTTTGGATTTCTTAGCAGAACTGTTTCGATCTGGTGCAGCTGCTGCTACCATCAGAGTACAACTAGCTGCCATTTCAAATTTTCACTTCGGAGATTTTAACTCATGCTTAATGTCTCACAAACTCTGTAAGGCCTTCATGAGATGTATTATCCCTACTTAGACCCCCAGTGGAAAAGCCCCTTACACCTTGGGATCTCAATTTGGTTCTGGCCTCCTTGATGCTGCCACCTTTTGAACCAGCAGCATCATGTTCTTTGAAATTTCTCTCTTGGAAAACTCTCTTCCTAGTTGCTATTACTTCTGCCAGATGTGTTTCAGAACTCCATGCCCTATGTGTTCACCCTCCATACCTGTTTTTTCACAAAGACAGAGTTTCTCTGAGAACCAACCCATCTTTTCTACTTAGTTTGTTCAGAACACAATTTGAGTCAATCCATTGAACTTCCTGCCTTTTTCCCTAATTATTCCAATAAGGTGGAGTACAGATTACACCAATTGGATGTGCAATAGACAACTACATTTCTATCTCCATAGAACTAAAGAGTTGAGAAAATCAGATCAGTTGTTCCTTTCATTTGCTAACAACAAACAAGGCCTTCCAGTTTCTAAAGTAATCTTAAAATGGTTATCAGACACCATTGCCTATTCTTACCATTTGTGACAAAAAGGTCTTCCAGCAAAACCCAAAGGTCATTCAACCAGGTCAGTAGCTACCTTGGTAGCTTTTCAGTCTAGAATGCCCATAGATTCAATTTGTGCAGCAGCTACTTGGGCAGATCCTCATACATTTATTTCTCATTACAAAGTAGATGTGGTCTCCAAGGGCAGGGCTTCCTTTGGTTCCACTGTTCTGAAGAGTCTGTTCCAATGAGCCACCCAGGATTGAGGTGCTAGGGACGCAGTCCCATCCAGTAAGAATGAAGGCGAGATTGGACAATTTAACATAAAGAAGTTATGTACCTGCCATAACGATGTTCATCGTGTGACACTGCTGCAGTCATTACATGTGGGTTATCCTGCCGTCAGGCGGTTCCTCAGCCGGCCTGAATTCCAAAGTCTTGGTCCGGCATCGGTTGCTGTCACCTCCTCCCTGACGTCAGTGCGACAGGGGGTATATAAGATGCAGCCGATGCCATTTTCTTCAGTCTTTTCTTGCCGCGCAGTGCCCGAAGCAAAAGCAGTTCTCAAGTGCCGGTCGGCCTACTCCTGAGATTTTCATTCCGAATCCAGAACCGAAGTCTTCTACAAAGCTAAGTACCCCGTTGGGGAAACTTTTTCTTGCCTCAGACCGATGTCAGTAAAAGTTAATAACTGTATTTCTTGTGGGAAGCAAATACCTCATAAGGATTTCCATTCTTATTGTATCCCATGCCTAGACCCACACCATGATGTTATTGGTTGTCGGTTTTGTGCTAGGTTTAATAAGCGCACTGAACGTCGGTTTGATTTTGCCCATTACTTTGGCAGAAAATTTAATGATACCATCCCGTCGGAACTTCCGACAACTGGTATTCATAAAAAGCGCAAAGACAAGGACAGGCATCCGAGGCCCAAAACTGACGACGAAGCCTCTTCTAGGCCAGTCACCGGTTCTCCAGTTTTCAGTGAGGCACCTTCGCAGCCCCTGACGACCGCTTCTGCAGAACCACAGGCTGCCCCCGACCCCCACGTGGAGATGGCTGGGCCTTCGGATGCACTAGCTTTTCAGCAGACCGAAACCGATCCTGCAGAGTGATCCAGAGTACCTGAGCTACCCGCAGCTTCAGAGGGTGTCTTCACACCTACTCAGCTAAGCATTAAACCCTCTTATAAGTCAAAGCCCCATTTAAAAACTAAGAAACAAGTACAGTATTCTCCAGGACAGGCCTTCATGCCTAAGAAACAAATGCTCAAAATGGCCGAAGACCTTATCACTCTGATCAGGGGTTCCCATCCCCCACCTGATAAAAGGCCTAGACAGGATGCAGATTATGATGCATCCGACCAGGAGTCCATTTCCTCAGATTCATCCTCAGACCTGGGATATTCTTTACCCCCTTATGAGGATTCTGATGCTGAGGAATCTATTCCATCAGCCTCTCTGCCTGAGGACTACTCCTTTGGGGAAACCTTACATACCATGAAGGAGCATTTCCATTGGGAAGGCCAGGATTATTCAGAATCCAAGAAAAGGCTCAGAGACTTCCTATTATTACCTCAACACAGACCCCTGGCTATTCCGCCAGTGCTGGATATTGTGGATGATGTGTACACTGAATCCAGCTTAAATCCTGACTCCTTACCTCCAGCTCCACTTAAACCAGACAGATATTACAGAGTCCCTGACTCTCACAAATTTCTGTATAAAATTCCTGTTGCTGATCCTGAAACTATTTCTCAGGGACCCAAAGGGGTTAAGGCCTCATCAGCAAAGAACCCAGTTCCCTCTGACAGAGATTCCAGAGCACTAAACAGATGGGGAAAGAAAGTATATACATCTGCAACTTTAGCAATGAGAGCCTTAAATTGCCAGATGTTCATCGTGTTATACTGCTGCAGTCATCACACTTGGGTTATCCTGCTGTCAGGCGGTCCTGCAGTCGGCCGAATCCCAAAGACTTGGTCCTGCGTCGGTTGTCGTCGCTTCTTCCCTGACATCAGTGTGACAGGGGGATAAAAGAGGCAGCCGACGCCATTTTCTTCAGTCTTTCTTGCTGCGCGGTGCCCGAAGCAGAAGCAGTTGGCAAGTGCTGGTCGGCCAGCTCCTGAGATTTTCGAATTGAATTTCAGCCCGAAGTCTTCTCTAAAGCTAAGTACCCTGTTGGGGAAACTTTTCTTGCCTCAGACCGATGTCAGACAAAGTTAATAATTGCATTTCTTGTGGGAAGCAAATACCTCATAAGGATTTTCATTCTTATTGTATTCCTTGCCTAGGCCCAGACCACGACGTCTCTGGTTGTCGGTTTTGTGCTAGGTTCAACAAACATACAATCAAGCGTCGGGCAGATTTCGCCGACATTATTTTGGTAGAAATTTTAACTATAGCATGTCGTCGGAGCAACCGACATCGGCAATGATTAAAAAACGCAAGGACAAGGACAGGCAACCAAGGCCAAGACCAGATACCGAGGCCTCAGTAAGGCCTGCCACCGGTTCTCCGGTTTCCAGCGAGGTGCCTACACAGCCCCTGACTACCACTGATTTAGAAATTCTGACAGCCTCCCAGACCGAATCAGCTGGCCCTCAGGAGCCGGTTCCATCTCAACCCTCGGACACCAACCCTGACGGTGATCCGGAGATTTTGGACAGGCCTTCGGTTTCTGAAGGTGTCTTCAAATCGACAACTATCTCTATTAAGTCTTATGCTAAACTTAAAGCCCCCTTAAAGGTTAGGAAACCGGGTCCACAACCCCCCCCCCCCACAGGCCCCTATGACTAAAAAACAGATGCTTAAGATGGCTGAGGATTTAATTGTCCTTATCAGGGGTTCACAACCCCCTCCTGACAAAAGGCCTAGACTGGAGGAAGATTATCCTTCCTCTGACCAAGCATCCATTTCCTCAGCTAACTCTGAGGACTAGGATTATTCCTTCCCTCCTTATGAAGACTCAGATGCTGAAGAGTCCATTCCCTCTGTCTCCCCCCTGAAGACTACTCTTTTGGGGAAACTTTACACACCATGAGGGAACACTTCCATTGAGAAGGCCAAGATTACTCTGACTCTAAGAAAAGACTCCGTGAGTTTCTTCTTCTTCCACAGCATAGACCCCTTGCAATTCCTCCAGTTTTAGACATTTTGGATGATGTTTACACCAAATCTAGTCTAAACCCAGATTCCTTACTTCCTGCACCAGCTAAACCAGACAGATACTACCGAGTCCCTGATTCTCATAAGTTTCTTTATAAAAGCCCTGTTGCAGACCCCATAACCATTTCCCAGGGTCTTAAAGGGGTTAAGGCCTCTACTGCTAAGAATCCACTACCTTCTGAGAGAGATTCCAGAGCATTAGAAAGATGGGGGAAGAAAGTGTATACATCTGCCACTTTGGCCATGAGGGCCTTGAACTGCCAATTCCACATGCTAAAATACCAGCAGTAGTTGATTACACAGTTAAAGCAGAAAATGATCCCTCAGACAGATCAACCTGATTTCAGAGAGATGCAGGATTTGCTGCATGCAGCAGAACAGGTGGGAAAGCATACCTTACAGTGTGGTTTTGATTCATTGGAAGCCTCCTGTAGAGCAGCTGTCACAGGATCTGTAAAACGTAGACATGCTTGGCTAAAAGTGCAAGCCTTACCAGAACATGTCAAAGCAAAGTTATTGGATGCTCCATTGCAGAAAGATGTGTTATTTGGTGTCAAAGCAGAGGAAGTTTTAAAGAAAATGGAAAAGGCAAAATCTATGCAGACAGTTAAAGATTTTTTACAGGTACAACCTCCTCGTTTCAGCAGAAACTGGCCATCAAAAAACTGGTCCTTTCCAGCATCAGACAGACCCCAAAGGGGTAGGTACAGACTCCCAAGGGGCAGAGGACAGCCACAAGGTTCTTTCAGGCCTAGACAATGGCATACAGCAACTCAAAGAGGTGGAGACGAAAGATCTCAACCCCTCAGGAAACAAACACAATGACTTCCCTCTTCACCTGCCAAGCAAAATTGCCCTGGCAGCACCTTTGGGAGGAAAATTGGCTCCATTTCCACAAAATTGGTGCATCATAACAAAGGACAAATGGGTTCTGGATATTATTACCCAAGGCTACAGATTTCATTTCCACACTTTACCACGGATGAGAGGCATGCCAAATCTGCCTCCAAACCAATGGGCAGAGGCACAAACACAAATTTCAGCTCTCATGGATATGAAAGCAATTCAACGGGTACCTACAAAGGAGCAAGGTCAAGGTTTTTACTCAAGACTATTTCTAGTACCAAGAAAGGACAAAGCCTGGAGACCCATTTTAGACCTCTCAATTCTAAACACATACCTGGAGGTACCCAAATTAAAAATGCTCACACTACAGCAGCTTCTTCCCATGCTGGGCAAGGAGTCTTGGCTGGTAACGTTGGACCTCAAAGAGGCATACCTGCTTGTTCCTATCAGACAAGATTGCAGAAGATACCTCAGATTTTTGGCAGGTACAACGCATTATCAATTCTCTGCATTGTCCTTTGGCTTATCTACTGTGCCCAGAGTATTTACTAAATGCCTGGCATCAGTAATTGCATACTGCAGACAATGAGGAATACAAATTTATCCATATCTGGATGACTGCCTGATCCAAGCGGACAGCAAGGCCATTCTATTACAGCATCTGGCATTTGTAGCAAAGCTGCTAAGTTGCCTATGGTACACAGTAAACAAAAAGAAATCCAAGCTAATACCCTCACAAGACATAATATTCCTGGGTGCCAGCTTAAATACAACAGCCCAGATGGCTTATCTCATGCCAGACAAACAAAAACAACTGACTCAATACTTCAAAAAGATGGCAACTTTTACCCAGCTCACTGCAAGGAAAATCCTGCAGGCATTGGGGTTCATGGCATCCTGCATTCAACTAATTCCACATGCAAAGCTGCATATGAGGAAATTACAATGGTACCTGAAAAGTGTATGGACTCAACACAGGCACAGCCTCGAAACAAGTATACCTCTCATTCCCTGCCTTCAAAAAGAGTTCCTATGGTGGGCTCAAGCATGTCAAATAAACAAGGGTCTTCCTTTTGTCTTACCTCCAGCAAACCAGACTATGACAACAGATTCTTCAGACTATGCCTGGGGAGCACACATGGCAGGACAGTGCATACATGGCAAATGGTCTGCAAAACAAATGCACCTACACATCAACCAAAAGGAGATGCTAGCTGTGCAAAATGCACCGACAGCCTTCAAGGACCTCTTGCATCCAGGACAACTACTAATAAGGACAGACAACACCACAGTTATGTGGTACATAAACAAACAGGGAGGAACTCACTCCTACCCTTTATGCAGACAGGCAATGACCTTGTGGAACACAGCATTGACTTACCAAGTACAATTGCAAGCACAATCCCTGCCAGGAAAGGAAAACATATTGGCAGACGAATTAAGCAGAAATTTGGCAGATCCTCACGAGTGGATACTACACCCACAAGTATTTTTAATGATAACTCAAAGGTGGGGATGCCCAGACATAGATCTGTTTGCCTCCCCCAACAATTGCCAACTACAGAAATTTTACACAAGGACTTATCGTTCCCTAACCTGGAAAGTGGACACCCTATCGTTCAGTTGGACAGCATTGACAGTCTATGCCTTCCCACCACTACCTCTCCTGACCAAGGTATTACTCAAAGTCAGATCAGAGAGACCACAAATGATCCTCATTGCTCCGGACTGGCCACGTCAGCACTGGTACCCATTACTAAGGACCTTGACTCACAGCCCTCCATGGATCTTACCTCAACTCCCACTTCTGTTGACTCAGCAAAACTTTCAGATCCTTCACAGTCAGCTCAGGACTTTAAATTTAGCTGCATGGAAGAATACCTTGAATTATCAATCAACACTTCTCTCAAAGGACGTCCTGAATGTCATTTTGGAGGCCAGGAGGCCCAGCACCAGAAAAACTTACTCAGACAAATGGAAAAGATTTTGTGCATGGAACCAGGCTAAAGGCCAGAATCCTTGGATACCAAACATTCCTCGAATACTGCAATACTTAACTGAGATGCTACACAAAGGCCTTTCTTTCTCATCCATTAAGATCCATGCTTCTGCCATTTCAGCTCAATATAATACGGATCATCCCATATTCTCACACCCTTTACTAAGGCAGTTTCTCAGAGGGGCTAAGAATATAAGACCCCCCCCCAGAAAACCCAACGCCAGCTTGGGACCTCAACTTCGTTTTAGAAAAATTAACACTGCCTCCTTTCGAACCAGCCTTCTCAGCAGAACTACAATACTTGTCATGGAAAACAGCTCTGTTGCTGGCTATCACCTCAGCACGCAGGGTCTCAGAACTACAGGCACTTATGGCAGTGGAACCTTTCATCATTTTCCATCAGGACAGAGTCTCTCTACGTACTAACCCTATCTTCATGCCAAAGGTAGTATCCAGTGTGGCTTTGAATCAGACCATTCATTTACCCACCTTTTATCCAAACCCCCAGAATAAAGGAGCAAGACTCCTTCACTCTTTGGACATTCACGGACAACTACGTTACTATTTGGATAAGACAAAGACCTTCAGAAAAACTGACCAACTCTTTGTATCCTATGCTGCAGGTTCATAAGGAAAGGCTATTTCAAAACAGACCATCTCCAAATGGATAGCACATTGCATCTGCTTTTGCTACCCGCACCATGGGAAAGCAGTGCCTGTTAATATTAGGTCCCACTCTACCAGGGCTACAGCTACCTCAGCAGCCTTTCTCAGGGGGGTTCCAACCAAGGACATTCTGGCGGCAGCTACTTGGAGTTCAGTGCACACCTTTACCAATCACTACCACCTTCCATTATACTCAAAAACCAGAGCTGGTTTTGCCACTGCAGTTCTGCAGGGCATCCTAGCTTCACCTAACCCAGTTTAGTACCAGCCACCCATCCATAGCTTTGGGATTCAACCCAAGTGTGATAACTGCAGCAGTATAACACAATGAACATAGTACAGTTTTGTACCTACCATAAATGTAGATGTTCGAGTGTATATACTGCTGCAGTCCATGTTACCCTCCCACCATCCCCTCTACATACCAGGGTGTTAGTTATCTATTGGATGCATGTCTATATGGTGTATTTGCTAACAGCTAGTGCTGTTTATCTACTAAGGTATTTTTGCATAGTTATTTGTATTGCCTTCCTAGTTGGGGGCACCTGACATCTGGGGCAAGAAAAACTGAAGAAAATGGCGTTGGCTGCCTCTTTTATCCCCCTGTCGCACTGACGTCAGGGAAGAAGCGACGACAACCGACGCAGGACCAAGACTTTGGGATTTGGCTGACTGCGGGACCGCCTGACAGCAGGATAACCCAAGTATGATGACTGCAGCAGTATATACACTCGAACATCTACATTTATGGTAGGCACAAAACTGTATTTTTCACATGCTAAAATATCAGCAATTTTTGATGTCTCAGTTGAAACAAAAAATGCTTCCAGATACAGATCCTCCTAATTTTAAAGAAATGCAGGATTTATTGCATGCCGCTGAACAAGTGGGAAAGCATACTTTGCAATGTGGTTTTGATTCTTTAGAGGCCTCATGCAGAGCAGCAGTTACAGGCTCTGTCATTAGAAGACCTGCATGGTTAAAAGAACATACGTTACCAGATCATGTTAAAGCTAAATTACTGGAATCACCTTTACAGCAGGATGTTTTATTTGGAGTTAAGGCAGAAGAGGTATTAAAGAAAATGGAGGATAAGGCAAAATCTATGCAAACAGTGAAGGATTTCTTACAGGTTTAGCCTCCTCGATTTAGTAGAAACTGGCCAACAAAGAATTGGTCCTTGCCAGTTAATGACAGACCTCAAAGGGGCAGATACAGACGGCCAAGAGGTAGAGGTCAACCACAAGGTCCTTACAGGCCTCGACAATGGGGTGCATCAGGCCAGAAAGAAGGGGAAGACAGGCACCAACCTTATAAAAAACAGCCCCAATGACTTCCTATTCCTGCTGCCAAACAACTCACTCTTGGCCGCCCCTTTGGGAGGAAAACTGGCACTTTTTTATCGCAATTGGCATATGATCACCCAAGACAAATGGGTTCTCAATATTATTTCAAAAGGTTACAGGTTCCACTTTCACACTCTGCCAAGATTAAAAGGAATGCCAAATCTGCCACTAAATCAATGGGCAGAGGCCCAAAAACAAATTATGGCACTCATGAACATGGGAGTTATTCAAAAGGTACCACCACAGGAACAAGGGCAAGGATTTTACTCAAGACTCTTTCTGGTTCCCAGAAAAGACAAAGCCTGGAGGATCATTCTGGATCTTTCTTCACTAAACACTTACCTGGATGTTCTGAAATTCAAAATGTTGACATTACAGCCGCTTCTTCCCATGCTGGGCAAGCAAGCTTGGCTCGTGACTTTGGACCTCAAGGAGGCATACCTGCATGTCCCTATCAGACAAAACTGCAGAAGATGCATCAGGTTCTTAGCTGGCCCAATGCACTATCAATTCTCTGCACTGCCCTTTGGATTATCTACTGCGCCCAGGGTCTTCACAAAGTGCATGGCACCAGTAATTGCATTTTGCAGACAGAAAGGAATTCAAATTTACCCATACCTGGACGACTGCCTGATTCAAGCAGAGAGCAAGGACATTCTTCTACAGCATCTGGCATTTGTAAAAAAGTTATTAAGTTGCCTGGGGTACACAGTAAACGAAAAGAAATCAAAACTAGTGCCCTCACAAGAGATAATATTCCTGGGTGCCAGCTTGAACACAACGGCCCAGATGGCTTTTCTCACGCCAGACGAGCAAGGACAACTGACACAATAATTTCAGTTGATGGCAACAAAGACCCAACTCCCTGCAAGAAAAATTCTGCAGGCCTTGGGCTTCATGGCATCTTGCATACTACTAATTCCATATGCCAGACTGCATATGAGGAAACTACAATGGTACCTAAAGAATGTATGGTCTCAACACCGTCAAAGTTTGGAAACAGTTATACCACTAATACCTTGCCTTCAACAGGAGTTTCGATGGTGGGCTCAAGCTTTCCACCTCAACAAGGGACAGCCTTTCACTCAACCCACAGCCAGGCAAACACTGAAAACAGATGCATCGGATTACGCCTGGGGAGCACACATGGCAAGAAGATGTATTCAGGGCAAGTGGCCCACAGAACAAAGGCATCTCCAAATCAATCAAAAAGAGATGCTAGCTGTACAAAATGCCCTTATAGCTTTCAAGGACCTGTTGCATCCAGGACAACTACTACTAAAGACAGACAACACCACAGTTATGTGGTACATAAACAAGCAAGGGGGCACTCACTCCTACCCCCTCTACAGACAAGCCATGACCTTGTGGAACACAGCTATAAACTATCAAGTTCATCTACAAGCACAATTCCTGCCAGGAGAGAAAAACACACTGGCAGATGACTTGAGCAGAAATATCATGGATCCCCATGAATGGGAATTGAATCATCAAATATTCAGAATGATAAAGAAATGGTGGAGCCCGGACATAGATCTGTTTGCCTCCCCAATGAATTGCCAGCTAAAGAAATTCTGCACAAGGAGTTACCATCCGCAAGCATGGAAAGTGGATACCCTCTCATTCAGCTGGACAAACCTACAAGTATATGCTTTTCCACCACTGCCTCTTCTCCCAAAGGTACTCATAAAAGCCAGGCAGGAAGAGCCAAAAATGATCCTGATTGCACCAGACTGACCACGCCAGCACTGGTACCCAATCTTAAAAAACTTAGCAGAAGGACCACCCTGGATTTTGCCTCAAATACCACATCTGATTTCTCAGCACAACAATCAGTTACTCCACAGCCAGCTAAAGACACTAAACCTAGCTGCATGGAAGATTCCCTAGCCACGCAAGCAATGCCTCTCTCCAAAGCAGTTATAGATGTCATTCTGGAGGCCAGAAGGCCTAGTACCAGGAAAGCCTACTCTGATAAATGGAAGAGATTCTGTGCCTGGAACCAGGCTTACAGCCTTGATCCTCTTGTGCCAAACATTCCTCAGGTACTACAATATTTGACTGAGATGCTGGACAAAGGCCTCTCCTTTTCATCCATCAAGATCCATGCCTCTGCCATCTCTGCACATTACAACACGGATCCACCAATTTTCTCTAATCCTTTGCTAAAACAGTACCTCTAAGGGGCTAAAAATATAAGACCGCCCCGTAGAGCACCTACTCCAACTTGGGACCTCAACTTTGTTTTGGAAAAATTAACTTTACCTCCTTTTGAACCAGCTAGCACGGCAGAATTAAAATACATTTCTTGGAAAACTGCTCTGCTCCTGGCAATAACTTCTGCAAGAAGAGTTTCAGAATTACAGGCACTAATGGCAGTGGAACCTTTCCTCATTTTCCACCAGGACAGGGTGTCCTTAAGAACTAACCCTACATTTATGCCTAAGGTGGTTTCAAGTGTGTCTCTAAACCAAACCATTCACTTGCCTACTTTTTATCCAAAACCACTGAATAAAGGGGAAAGACTACTGCATTCATTGGACATTCACAGGCAGTTACGCTTCTACTTGGACAAAACCAAAGCTTTCAGAAAATCTGAGCAGTTATTGGTAGCATATGCTGCAGCAGCACAGGGAAAAGCCATTTCAAAATAGACTATTTCCAAATGGATAGGACATTGCATACATTTCTGCTATACGTATACGCACCATGGAAAACCCGTGCCTAACAGCATTAGATCTCACTCCACCAGGGCAACAGCCACTTCAACTGCCTACCTCAGAGGAGTACCTACCAAGGATATTTTGGAAGCAGCAACATGGAGTTCTGTGCATGCCTTCACCAAGCATTACCATCTGCCTCTATACTCTAAATCCAGAGCTGGCTTCGCCTCTGCAGTGCTGCAGGGCCTTATAGCCACCCCTAATGCCTTATAGAACCAACCACCCTACCTCAGCTTTGGGATTCTAACCAAGACTGCAGCAGTGTCACATGATGGACATAGTACAGTTTTGTACCTACCATAAATGTAGATGTTGGAGTGTAGACACTGCTGCAGTCCAGGTTACCCTCCCTCCTTCCCCTCTTACTGGCTAGTACATACCTTTTACTACCTATGGGGAGTATTTGCTGGTAGCTGAAAGTATGTTGTTTGCATTTCTTATGTATGTTTTATTAGCAATTTGAATTGCCTACCTATTTGGGGGCACCTGACATCCGGGGCAAGAAAAACTGAAGAAAATGGCGTCGGCTGCATATTATATACCCCTGTTGCACTGACGTCAGGGAGGAGGCGACAGCAACCGACGCCGGACCAAGACTTTGTAACTCAGGCCAGATGGGGAACTGCCTGACGGCAGGATAACCCAAGTGTAATGACTTCAGCAGTGTCTACACTCGAACATCTACATTTATGGTAGGTACAAAACTGTACTTTCCATGTTAGTTGTCCTTCATCTCGCCTTCCTTCTTGCATCCCTCCCTCCTTTGAGGATTGAAAGGAGTTTTTCAATGGTTTCACTGGCCAACTTGTTTAGTTTTTAGTTGCTTCCCAAGCAAACCATGACACTTTACTGTATATCCAGGTTTAATAATAATGGATTATCTTCTATGATTGTGTCTAGTGTGAACGATCTCAAACGAGATCTGGGTAGCTGACGCTGGGCATTCTGGGATAAGGGGTAGCCTCGAGCCAGTAAAGAGCTCTCGAGCTATAGAAGTGGCTGACTTGGAGCCAAGAATCAGCTCCGAACCCATCCAGCAAGAAGGAAGGTGAGATGAACGACAACTAGCATGGAACGTTATGGTAGGTACATAACTTCTTTTTACCTAGGTGTCAAAGTAAGTGAGCATTTAATGTATTACACTACCTATTAACTTGTTCTGGAGTCACTTTTAGTGACCCCGACTGATGTGAGCTATTTATTCACTAGAAATCTGGATGACAAAATAGACTGTTTATGTAAAAATGCTAAAACAGAAGTCTGCTTTCCCAGACTGCAGCAAAAATAGAGTACAAAACATTAGAAACCAGTAAAATGGAAATTGTGTGAATTTGAACTATAGAAGGGTTTTCACAATATTTAAATTTTTTTCTAGTTTCAACCTAGCTGCAACCCAAAAAGATATATTTTTTAAGGAATATATGAAGCCGATTATCTAATCTGCAACACAAGTAATAGACATTTAATGTATAACCTTAAAAATAAGGTTTGGACACAGTGGTAGTGTATTTTCTAACATAAGTAGTGAAAAAATAAACAGAGACAAATACCTTAAACTTAAAAAAAAAAAAAAAAGAAAAAAAACTACTCCTGGAGCAGAAATAGAATTTTCTTAATAGTGAAGCAAGACTTTATCAGAACAACTAAACTCAGAGTCAAACAGCTTAAGTAGTTAATGCATGTCAGTTAATAAAAGTAATTTGTCAAGTACTGATGTATGATGTACTAAAAATAAACAGATACAAGTATTAAACAGTTTAATGGGTCATACAAATGTCCAAAAGGTAAAAACTGAGTCAGTTCTCACTTAACCCAGGATTTAAACAATGTTTCAAGTGTAATTAAAATTAAATCTCATAACTCAGATGAATACTGTTTTGGCAAAGAAAGCAAAAAGCAATTGCAAAATTCTGAAAATATTCCATACTAGGGCAATCACCTTCGTGTTCTTGTCTCTAAGGGCACTCTTAATTCAAATACTCATTCAAGCTAGAATCCAGCCCTACCTACTACTCCCAACTCCTTACATCCTAATAAATTATTGAGTTCCACCTTGGTTGAATGAGCATAGTTTGTTGAAGCAATATACAGGAAAAAATGCAAAAACACAACATTTGACGGAGAGAATAGTTTACTATGTTAAATGTTTTCATTCTTAACTTTGACTGTACTTCATCAGATCAGTTTGAAACCGTCCATGACACTGGTTTAATACATGTAACCCAAATCATGTGAATATAGATAAACTAATCAAATAACATGATAAAAACTGAAAATTAATATTTACATAGCTTTAATTAACAGTAATACAAAATACAAACCATTTAAAATGGCTTAGCTTTGCTTACATAAAATGCAGGACAGACTATGCAAATGGTCACGTTAACTATTCTTCTGGTTGAACAGTTATATTTACTGTTACTGGTAACGGCCCTTCGGTAGTGCGTAACAGTGGTGTTTACATAGTCTAAAATGTACCTGCATTGTGAGCAACCTCCAAGTTTGACCATACCATAGTTTGAAACACTACTACTTTCATAGTGTCTCCTTCCTTGGTCTAAAATACCTTCCATATTCTTGTTTTTTTTATATAGAAATCTAGGGCCATTACCTAGCTGAACCAAAAATACTCACCCAATTTTTAGGAAACATTTTTTCACCTCAACAGCCCTGTTATTAAAAGATTAAACTGTATCAAGATGGTAATTCATACTGTTTGCATTTGCAGCATTGCTATCATCAGTGTGGTACTCTGACTTAACATTAAGCATTGTGACATTAATTTTTATTTACTTCAACCTACAATGAGAAATTCTAAAATTTTCTGGTTAACCCCCGTTTTGGTTCATATAATATAGGTTGAATGAATTTAGTGTGTTTAAATTGAACTTCAATGGAATCGAATTGATCAATCTTTTAAGATACCCCGTTTCATAAAACAAACCCTTCAATTTTTCCAGTTTAGTGACAAAAAATCTTTCTCATATTAATCTTGACAGGCACACTATCTGGCCCTTGACAATATTTTTCTTCTGCCACTATGGATGGCAACTGTTATATTGCAAATATTCATTGGAAAATATCTCCTTTCTCAAAATATTAGATTCAGATTGGTGCATATTGACATTTTTGGTACCACAAACATCCAAAAAAAAAAAAAAAAATCATACTGGCAAGTAAATAAAAAAAAAAGCGTTGTTAACATAGATATAAAAATTATCAAATTCATCCTTTAAACCCTTCCACAAAATGGTACCTAAGATATATGTCGATGTTACTACAGAAAGTGCTCGTAAGTATAAAAGTCAGCCTCCAGTACCACATAGCAATGTTTGCAAAAGTTAATAGGATCATAGGAAGTTGCTAGGCTAATAGCCATAAGGCCCTTACAAGCCTGACCAAGATCTTTATTTCCATGATCAGCATCTATTGCCCCTATCCAAGAGGGACACAGGTGGGACCCCCAGGGGTAAATTTACGGTCATCCATCCAATCGTCCAGATTGCATTTGAAGAGGGCCAAAGAGGTGCTCTCTTTGACATGAAGTGAGAGTTTGTTCCAAAGGTGTGGTAACCTCTGGGAGACAAATCTGTCCCTTCAGCAGGTTTTATTAATGTCACATACCAGGTTAAGGTCTTTAGAGCGAGTAACCCATGCGCCATTTTACCTACAAATATGCATCATTTCCAATAAAGCAGGATCAGAGATTGCCTCGTATGCAAGGCAGAGATTACTTTTGAGTAGTCTGTATGAAACAGAATAAAGTGACAGTGATTTCAGATGATTGCCATAGGATAGATGCTGAAGGGTCTATATTATAAGTTCGAAGTTTGAAAACTTTGAATCTTATATGATCAGCATCATATGAGTGAAGTTTTCAAACATTGAACGTTTCAACGGAGATCGCTGTAGGGAATATTTCTCTTCACTTCAATGTAGTGCGATCTCTGAGTTGGTATATTTAAGTAGTGGGGGGTGAAGGGAGGCTTGCCCCCTGCATAGAGCGTTCAGGTAGATTTTTTTATTTTTAGTTTGTTTATATTTTATGTTCGATGTTTGAAAACTTCGTTCATATGGAGTCGATCATATGAGAGTCTAAGTTTTCAAACTTCGAACATATAATATAGACCCATGCTTAAGACCTTGACTTTTCCTTGTGAGGAACCTTTGTGGTTTCTCCAATTGCTGCAGGTGCTTGGAAAGGTACATACCAAAAGGGGCATTGTACTCTTATTATTGGTCTGATGAGGGAACAGTACAGAGAGGTTATAATTTCTTTTTTTCTGGAGGCAGTGCCCTTACTTGATGAGCAATATAGAATGCCCTTCTTACCACTGAGACATGGTGGTCAAAGGTAAGGCTGCTGTCAACCTGTGTGCCCAGGTCTCTCAATGCACCCATTGCTACCCCCTTAACCTGTTGGAAAAAAATTCCCCCTCCCATGCACAGAATTGTTCTTTAAATCAATCCCCATTGGTTGACTGATTCTGATGTAGTTATTATTTAACAATTTGTCTCATATCAATAAAGTTTTATGGAACCAATTCATACCAGTGTCACGGTGGAATAGTTAAAAACATTTGTTTACTTTATACTTTATTGATTATTGTAATGTGTGCATGAAAATTTACTGTTACTCATGGAGCTTTTCTCCCCTAGCCTCTGCTGAAAAGGGACCTGTGTCCAGTCGGACTTTCCCACTAAACAAATGTTAAATAAATTAAATAAATAAAACAAGTCCTTTACATCAAGGGTAGCAAGCATTGCTGTATCTGCATATTCATGTAGAGCTATCTTAGCCACAAAGTTCTATGTATCTCTCAAAACATGGGTGTTTGTCTACAAAAAAAAATAGTTTTACATCTTACAAGTACAGGCAGTAGTTAACTCTTGGAAGCCGCAGATCCCACAATGGGCCTTAAGGCAGGATCAATTTGATTTTTGTGTGTTTTGGGAATTCAAAAATTTAAAGGTATCAATGTTTCTTTTCACATTCAGAAAATTAAACTGTTCAGTAATTCATAATCAGATTTGAATTCACTTAACCAAAAAATCAGTTTTAGTGTAAACCAAATGTATCTAATTTCTGGAGAATTAATGGTAAAACCAAACCATCATTTAGATAGTCCAACATTTTACCTCAAAACTATTCATTAAGACCCCCTCCCCTTTGTCAGACTTCATTACCCTAACCGGTCTATCATTAAATTAATTACTTTTACAGACGGTTTGTTTCTTCCTTAGTTAAGCTGTGAAAAAACTTTTTGTTGTGACATACTATATTACACAACTCGAGTTCATACATATTTTCATATGCAAATATCACTGGTACAAGGGGGGAGGGGTAAATGTAATACTTTGGGTAATTCATTGTTAAAATCTTAAACACATTTGAAAAATGTAAACTCAAATTTAGTTTTCTAGTATGTAGCTCAAGTCCCACTAATACATTTACTAAGTCTGTTGATTTTTAACGGGAACGAAGGTGAAACCCTTGGCAAACTAACTAAAATTTTCCATTAATAGTATTGTGTGTCTAAGGGCAAGAAAACTATGAGTTGATCTGGTTGTATTAGTGGAGGATTTGTAGTTTTACTTATTCATACATAATACATATATACATATGTATATATATATATATATATATATATATAAAACATTTTTTTAATTGTATTTTTGTTATTGTTAAAACTATGTCAGTATTCATCTGTGGTTTTCATCATGTTATTTGATTGTTTTTTATCTATGTGCACGTGATTTGTACTACATGTATTTAACCAGTGCCATGGACTTTTTCAGATTGTTCTGATGAAGTTTGGCCAATGATATGAATGAAAGCACTTAATGTATTGTATACTCTCCTGCTAAGGTTGTGTTTTTCAGTGTTTGTGAATGAGCATGATCTCATTTTGGCCTCCATATTTCATTGGTTGCTTTTTACCTTGTGAAATGTCTTAATTACTTAAGTCACTTGAGTGTGAGTTTGTGTTCTAATGAAGTCCCATTTCACTGATTGGAATGAAAATGCTTATCTATTTTATTATAAAGCTTTTGCTTCTTCACTAGTAGTGGGTTTTTTCTTGCTTTAGTTCTTTTCTCACTGACTGTTAGAGTCACTGGCAATTTATTCATGTGTACATGAAACAGCAATCCAGCATAGGAATGAAGATCCAAAAAGTAAAAAAAAAAAAATCTTCAGTGAATAAAATAACCAGTGCTACTAAACAGGACTATAACTTCCCACCCAATACCAGCAGTGTAATACAAAGGCATCACTAGAGGTTGCCCTACATTTCTATCTTAATATATCAAAAAATTCAACTCTAGATCTAACAGAAGTGGCATGTCTAGCACACACAAACTGAGATGTAGGTATACCTTTAAGTACATGTCCAGGGTGGCAACTGCTGGAATGTAGTAGAGCATTCTTACTGAATGATTTCCTGTGTGCACTAGAAATATAGCGCTACCTAGTCTTAGGTTTGTGTTACATTATGGGTGCAATCTCAGTGCCATGAGAAGTAATATTGATTCTCTCTCTCTGGGACAAGTTGTCTGCCAACAGTGTTCTTTGTAATGTATTTTCTAATGCAAATAGGTTTTCCTTTAAGAGGGAACATATTTAGAAATTTTAGCTAAGAGATCAGCTGGGCGTGATACATTCTTGGGGAGTTTACCATGTAGCAGATGATCCTTCTGCCATTATATACATTCTGGTACATCATTCTCCATTAGAAATGCTTCCAAGATTTTTTTTTAAATATTCGTGGTACCATTAGATGTGACACTGCAAAGGTTGCTTTTCTGGTTAAATGTTTCTGTGGCACCATCTTTGCCAGCAGGACCTCGCATAGTCAGTGCAGTGTGTGAAAATAATATTTAGATTTAAGAAAGGTCCATTGTCTGTTCATAACTCTCTTGATAACAGAAAGCTTATTACATAGATGGCAATCAGTCAGTTTAAAAATGTGTTGTCATTTGAGTAGGCCATGTATGAAGTGTAACTTGCAGAAAAGACACAGGTTGCATTAATTTATTGTCAGCTGTTGCATTTAGAAGTCTTCCATACTGTTTTATTTAATGCTGTCATATGTCTTATTTACTTTCCCTGCTGTTGATCATTACTTTGAAATGTGAAAACTGCATCCAGGAATCAGTTTGTTTTCCTTCATATGAAATGCTTTTATTGTAGAAGCAATCTCATTTTTGTGTTTTTATTATTATATATTTAATTTTCATGATTTAACCTTCAAAGGTCTGTTAATGCTTTAGGTTCTATTTTCATTGGTGACATGGCTTGTTATTTGTAGGCTTTTGTTTTTCAGATCCTGGTTCAGTCTTGTTTGTAATGCTTTATAGTTGTACTGTAGACTATATCTTGATCAGAAACACAGATGATGTTCATCGTGCATACAGCTGCAGTCATAACAGATGGGTTCTCCTGCCGTCAGGCGGGTCCTCGGTCGGCCGAATTCCAAAGTCTAGGTCCGGCGTCAGTTGTCGTCGTTTCTTCCCTGACGTCAGTGCGACAGGGGTATAAAAGAACCAGCCGACGCCATTTTCTTCAGTCTTTCTTGCCGCGCGGTGCCCGAAGCAGAAGCAGTCCGCAAGTGCCGGTCGGCCAGCTCCTGAGATTACGAAAAATTTGGAAAACCGAAGTCTTCTTAAAAGCTAAGTACCCCATTGGGGAAACTTTTCTTGCCTCAGACCGATGTCAGACAAAGTTAATAATTGTATTTCTTGTGGGAAGCAAATACCGCATAAGGATTTCCATTCCCTCTGTATACCTTGTTTAGGCCCAGACCACGACGTCTTGGTCTGTCACTGTTGTGCTACTTTCAACAAACGCACTATTAAGCGTCGGGCGGAGTTCGCCCAGCATTTTTTTGGGAAAGCATTTAACTATACCATGTCGTCGGATACTCCGACACCGGTTTTGTCTAAAAAGCGCAAAGACAAGGACCGACACTCGAGGTCCGCGTTCTCTACCGACACCACGCCAAAGCCGACTACACGTGGTCCGGTTCTCAGTGAGGCGCCTACGCAGCCCCTGACTACCGACGACACATCTTTGGCGGTGTCTCCTGTACCCAAGGTCACAGGCTCCTCGGCCCACACCCCAACTACAGATACCGAAGCCACTTTTGGCGTTGAAACACAGAATGTGGACAGGTCCACCTCCACTCAAGGTGTCTTCAGACCTTCCTCTTCTTTCTCCATCAAGGCTTTCACCAAGTCTAAAGCAACCATGCACCCTAAGAGACCAGTTACACAGGGCCCATCTCCAGGCCCCATGCCTAAGAGACAGATGCTTAAAATGGCTGAGGATTTAATTACTCTAATCAGAAGTTCTCAGCCACCTCCGGACAAAAGGCCCAGAGTGGAGGAAGATTCCCCCTCCTCTGATCAGGGATCCATTATTTCAGAACACTCTGATGATCAGGAACAGGCTTACTCCCTTTTGAAGACTCTGATGCAGAGGAGTCTATTCCTTCTGTATCCCCCCCTGAGGATTTCTCATTTGGGGAAACTTTGCATACCTTAAGGGAACACTTCCACTGGGAAGGCCAGGATTATTCAGATTCCAAGAAAAGGCTCAGGGAATTTCTTTTGTTACCCCAGCACAGGCCTCTGGCTATACCTCCTGTCTTGGACATCCTAGATGATGTTTACTTGGAGGCCTGCCTTAACCCGGACTCTCTACCTCCAGCTCCAGTAAAGCCTGACAGGTACTACAGGGTTCCTGACTCACACCAGTTTCTTTACAAAAGCCATGCTGCTGACCTAGAAACCATCTCACAGGGACCCAAGGGAGTTAAGGCTTCCATTGCCAAAAACCCATTGCCTTCCGAGAGAGATTCCAGATCCTTAGAAAGGTGGGGAAAAAAGGTATATACCTCGGCTACCTTAACCATGAGGGCCTTAAACTGTCACTTTCATATGCTAAAATACCAACAGTTTCCGTTATCTCAATTGAAAAGTAAAATGTCACAACCTGAACAACCAGACTTGAAGGAGTTGCAGGATTTGATGCATAGTGCAGAACAAGTGGGAAACATACCTTACAATGTGGTTTTAATGCTCTAGAGGCCTCATGTAGAGCTGCTGCTACAGGCTCAGTCAAACGCAGGCATGCTTGGCTCAAGGAGCAAACCTTGCCTGATCATGTCAAAGCTAAATTACTAGAAGCCCCCCTTCAAAAGGATGTACTATTTGGGGCAAATGCTGAGGAAGTATTATGAAAAATGGAGGACCTGCAGTCCAGGTTTCCCTCCCTCCTTCCCCTCTAGGGGGTATTCTTTTATGGTGTATTTGCTTACAACTACTGTTTTTTGATTATATTGCATTGCATTACTTCATAATTTTATGTATTGCCTTCCTTCTGGGGGCACCTGACATCTGGGGCAAGAAAAACTGAAGAAAATGGCGTCGGCTGGTTCTTTTATACCCCTGTCGCACTGACGTCAGGGAAGAAGCGACGACAACTGACGCCGGACCTAGACTTTGGAATTCGGCCGACCGAGGACCCGCCTGACGGCAGGAGAACCCATCTGTTATGACTGCAGCTGTATTAGCACTCGAACATCTACATTTATGGTAGGTACAAAACTGTACTTTTTTCGTGTTTCACTGTTGCAGTCATTACATTTGGATTATCTGCTTGCAGGTAGCCCTCAGTCAGCCTGGTTAACAAAGTCTTTGGTCCTGCATCGGTTGCTGTCCCTTCTTCCATGACGTCAGGTCGTCAGGGGTATAAAACATGCAGCCGACGGCATTACATCAGTCTTTCTTGCCGTGCGGTGCCCGAAGCAGAAGCACTTCGCAAGTGCCGGTCGGCCGACTCCTGAAATTTTCGTTTTCGAGTTTCAGAACCGAAGTCTTCAACTAAAGTTAAGTATCCCATTGGGGAAACTTTTTCTTGCTCCTTACCGATGTCAGTAAAAGTTAATAGTTGCATTTCTTGTGGAAAGCAAATACCTCATAAAGATTTTCATTCATACTGTATTTCTTGCTTAGGCCCTGACCACGACGTGCCTTGCTTTCGGTTTTGTGCTTTATTTAATCAGCGCACTATCCGTCGTCAGTATATTTTCGCCTCTAAATATTTCAGTTCTCGGTGTAATTATCCAGAAATGTTGTCAGTTAGCCATCCAACTACTGGGATTCTGAAAAAACGCAAAGATAACGATAGAGACAGGCCGCTGAGGTCCAAAACTGTCGACGACGCTTCTCCTAAGCCAGTCGCCAGTTTGCTGGTACTCAGTGAGGCTCTTTCGCAGCCCCTGATACCCGCTACTTCTGATTCGCAGGCCTCTACTGAGACCGCGAGATGCTTCAACTATGGAACCCGCGGATATCTCTACCTTGGATGGGTCCGGAGCCACTGTGCAGGCACCGGCTTCTGAGGGTGTATTCAGGCCTACGGACTTGCATATTAAACCAACGCATCCTTCTTCACTTAGGCCTAAATCTCGAACCATGCCTAAAAAACTGACGCCCAAGCCACATGTTCAGGCCTCTATGCCTAAAAAACAAATGATAAGAATGGCTGAAGATCTAATAACTCTAATCAGGGGTAACCAACCCCCCCCCCCCCTCTCTAAGATAGGACTGAAGTTGTTTATGAATCTTCTGACCAGGATTCTGTTTTTTTCTGTTTCTTCTGATGATCTGGATTTGCCCTTAACTACTTATGAGGATTCTGATGCAGAGGACTGCATTCCCTCTGCTTCCGCTCCAGATGATTTTTCTTTTGGTGAAACCATACATACTCTAAGGGAGCGTTTCCACTGGGAAAGCCAGGATTTTTCTGATTAAAAAATAGGCTCAGGGATTTCTTACTCCTGCCTCAGCATAGGCCTTTAGCTATTCCTCTTGTACTAGACATTGTTGATGCTTTTTCGGAATCTAGTTTGGCCCCAGATTCCTTGCCTCCTGCTCCCGGAAAACCTGACAGATACTACAGGGTCCCTGAGTCACACAAGTTCCTTTTTAAAAATCCTATTGTGGATCCAGAGACTATTTTTCAGGGGCCCAAGGGCATTAAGGCTTCTACTGCTAAAAATCCTACTCCTTCTGATAGAGACTCCAGGGTGCTGGATAGATGGGGTAAGAAAGTTTACACTTCTGCAACCTTGGCCATTAGGGCTTTAAACTGCCAGTTTCTTATGTTAAAGTATCAGCAACATGTTATTGGATTGCTAAAACAGAAAATGATAATGATTCCTGATTGTGTGGAAAGTAAAGAATTACAGGATTTAATGCATTCTGCTGAACTGGTTGGAAAACATACTTTGCAGTGTGGTTTTGATTCATTAGAGGCCTCTTGCAGGGCTGCTGTTACTGGGTCTGTACTCAGAAGGCACGCTTGGCTTAAGGAGCAATCTTTACCTGATCATGTTAAAGCTAAATTGTTGGATGCTCCCTTAAATCAGGACTGGCTGTTTGGCAGCAAGGCTGAGGAAGTTCTTAAAAAGATGGAAGATAAAGCTAAATCTATGCAAACTGTTAAAGACTTCTTACAAGTTCAGCCCCCTAGATTTAGTAGGCACTGGCCCTATAAAAATTGGTCCTTTCCAGCCCCTTCCAGGTCTTCTCAAGTCAAACCCAGACATAGCAGAAATCCCAAGTTTCAGTCCCAGGGGGGACACAAAAGACTAAGCAATGGGGGGGCTTCGACTTCCAAATCTGGGAGTAGAAAGACTCCCCCCTATGGTAAACTTTGCCAATGACTTCGTTTTTTTAAATTTCCAAGCACTTATTAACTGACTGCCCCTTTGGGGGGAAAGATTGCTCTTCATGCAAAGAACTGGGAGCTCATTACCCAGGACAAATGGGTTTTAAATATAGTGTCCCAGGGATACAGATTTCACTTCCACAGGTTGCCAACACCAAACGGGTGGCCGGACCTACCCCCAAATCAGTGGGCAGAGGTCCAAAAACAAATACTTTCTCTCTTAAACATGGGGGCTATTCAGTTGGTACCAGAAGAGGAAAAGGGACAAGGTTTCTACTTGAGACTTTTCCTGGTACCAAGAAAAGACAATTCATGGCATCCTATCCTGGACCTGTGTACTCTAAACACCTTTTTGGAGATTCCAAAATTCAAGATGCTGATTCTTCACCAGTTGCTTCCTATGCTAGTTAAAAATGCCTGGTTGGCAACACTAGATTTAAAAGAAGCATACCTGCACATCCCAATCAGGGAATCTTGCAGCTGCACTGCCCTTTGGCTTATCTACTGCACCCAGGGTATTCACAAAGTGCCTAGATCCAGTTGTTGTATTTTGCAGGCAAAGACATATTCAAATATACTTATACCTGGATGATTGTCTAATTCAGGCAGAAAGCCAGGCCATACTTTTGAATCATCTGGCCTTTGTACAAAGGGTTTTAACCTGTCTAGGTTACACCATAAACGAAAAGAAATCTCAACTGGTACCCTGTCAACAAATTATATTCCTGGGAGCAAGCTTGAATACAACTTCCCAGATGGCTTACCTCATGCCAGAGAAACAAATTCATTTGACAACCTATTTCAAACAAGTGGCCACAAAAACCCTGCTGTCTGTAAGACAAATATTGCAAGCCATGGGGTTCATGGCCTCCTGCATTCTTCTAGTTCCGTATGCAAGACTGCATATGAGGAAACTACAGTGGTATCTAAAAACCTATGGTGTCAACATTCCCAGGATCTAGAAGCAATGATTCCTATCATACCTTGCCTATGCCTAGAGTTCCTTTGGTGGGCAGAGGCCTGCCACCAAAACAAGGAACTATCTTTCACACCACCCCCTGCCACCCAAACCCTAACAACAGATGCATCAGACTATGCATGGGGGGCTCACCTGGCAGGGAAGTGCATTCAGGGCAAATGGAACCCAAGTCAAATGCACCTGCATATCAATCAAAAACTAATGTTAGCTGTACAGAATGCTCTGACAGCCTTCAAGGACCACATTCTTCCAGGACAACTAATGGTAAAGATGGACAACACCACTGTTATGTGGTACATAAACAAGCAGGGTGGAACACATTCTTACCCCCTCTGCAAACTAGCCATGGCATTGTGGAACACAGCCTTGAGCTACCAAGTGCACGCTCAATTCCTGCCAGGAAAATTAAATACACCGGCAGACAGACTAAGCAGAAACCTCATGGACCCACATGATTGGAAACTGGAACCAAGAATTTTCAGCATGTTGACAAACAAATGGGGCAGCCCAGATATAGACCTATTTGCCTTTCCCCAGAACTACCAATTGGACAAATTTTGCACAAGGACTCCCCACAAACAAGCCTGGAAAGTGGATGCTCTGTCCTTCAGCTGGAAGAACCTGTCAGTCTATGCCTTCCCCCCTCTGCCTCTGCTCTCTAAAGTACTACTAAAAATCAAACAGGACAAACCAAGGATGATTTTGATTGCTCCAGACTGGCCACGCCAACACTGGTACCCCCTCCTGCGCAGTGTGTCACGGTTATCCCCATGGCACCTACCTCAGACTCCTTCCCTGTTATCCCAGCAGGAGAACCAGATTCTACACCCTCGGCTTCTAACACTGAACCTTGCAGCCTGGCTAATTACCTAATCTCTCCTTTACCATCCCTCAGTAAACCTGTGATGGATATCATTTTAGTGGGAAGAAGGCCTTGTACTAGAAAATCTTATGCTGAAAAATGGGAAAGATTCTGTGTCTGGAACCAATCTCAAGGGATGAGCAGCAGCGCTCAGTTTACCTCAGATTTTACAATACTTAACTGAGATGCTTCACAAGGGCCTGTCTTTTTCCTCCATTAAAATCCAAGCCTCAGCCCTTTCAGCTCATTATAATACAGAACCTCCCCTCTTCTCTCATCCACTGCTCAAGCAGTTCCTCAGAGGGGCCATAAATTTGAGACCACCCAGGAGAGCTCCAATCCCAGCCTGGGACCTTAACTTTGTTTTGGAGAAACTCACTCTACCTCCTTTCGAGCCAGCTGCCACTGCGGACTTAAAATTTCTTTCTTGGAAAACAGCTTTCCTTTTAGCAATCACTTCAGCTAGAAGGGTATCTGAGTTACAGGCCCTTATGGCAGTGGAGCCATTCATCATCTTTCATGCGGACAGAGTGTCCCTCAGAACCAATCCATCTTTCATGCCCAAGGTGGTATCCAGTGTGGCTCTTAATCAGTTCATTCATTTGCCAACCTTCTTTCCCAATCCACAGAACAAAGGGGAATGGATACTGCATTCCTTAGATGTGCACAGACAACTTGGGTTTTACTTGGACAGGACTAAACCTCAAAGGAAATCTGAACAACTGCTGGTGGCATTTGCTGCAGGGGCAGAGGGGAAGGCTATTTCAAAGCAAACCATTTCTAAATGGATAGGCCATTGCATTAATTTCTGCTATAAGCACCATGGAAAATATATCCCCCAGGGGATCAGGCCTAATTCCACCAGGGCTGCATCTACCTCTACAGCCTTTCTCAGGGGCATCCCTACCAGGGACATCCTAGAAGCTGCTACCTGGAGTTCTGTACATACTTTCACCAAGCATTATCATTTGCCAGTTTTCTCTAAATCCAGAACTGGCTTTGCCACTGCAGTCTTGCAGGGCCTTATAGCTGGTTCTAATGCTATTTAAATTCCTTCTCCCAACCATAGCTTTGGGAATCTACCCAAATGTAATGGCTGCAACAGTGAAACACGAAGAACATAGTACAGTTGTGTAGACTTACCATAAATGTAGATGTTCGAGTGTATTCACTGTTGCAGTCCTGGTTACGCTCCCTCCAGGGCCCTAACAACTTTTGGTTATACCTCTACTTTCCTTTACTATGCTTGAAAGGGTTTTGGTGTATTTGCTTTTTTTGTTGGAGGTATATCTTTGTACTTTTATATTTAATTGCTTTCCATTAGGGGGGCACCTGACATCTGGGGCAAGCAAATCTGATGCAATGGCATCGGCTGCATGTTTTATACCCCTGACTACTTGACGTCATGGAAGAAGGGACAGCAACTGACGCAGGACCCAAGACTTTGTTAATCAGGCTGACTGAGGGCTACCTGCAAGCAGATAACACAAATGTAATGACTACAACAGTGAATACGCTTGAACTTCTTCATTTATGGTAAGTGTACTTAACTGTACTTTTTACCATTGGTAGATTCTTTTACATGGTACATTTCAGTGTGTGCTCCCTGAATTGCAGGTAAGTAGTAGGAGTCAGAAAGTACAGGATCCCCTCATTCTTGAAGTCTGCTTAACCTTCAGTAGGTATTACAAAAAGAAAGAAAGAGGTTTCCCTTTGTAAAATATTTCCTAATACTGTTATTAAAATAGTTGCTTTACAGATGTTAGACTTAGCTTTCCATTTGAAAAACTGCTTTTACATAATCTCCACAATATTAGTAAAGCTTCTCTCAAGTTTTAATAAAATGTTGTAGTTGTACCTAAATAGTTTATTTTAGTGAATACAGTTTTGTTAGTAAATAGCTAAACAAGGAGGAAAAGTTACACTGAAATTGTTTAAAGCTAATATCAGATGGAAAATGTCCAGACATTTTATAAAAGGATAAAGAGTTAATTTATTTCTTTTACAAGCCATTTTGAGAGTTGTAGAGATCTCCCATTGAAATTGCAGTAGTCAAGGCATGCTCTTTAAGCAGGACCAATTTAATGTTGGCTAACTGTAACGCTAAATCAGACTTGCTTAATCAAGATGAATCTCTCAGCCTTAATAACTGCAATCTTTTATGATATATCCACATAACTCCCAGCTTATTTTGGAAAGAATGATTAAAAGTGATTTCTTTTTTCTTTATGCAAAATCTTGTCTCATTTTTTTTTTCTTCTGAAACCTGAATGTAAAGCAATATTCAGAGGCATTTTCCTTTGTTTGGAATTTTATTCTAAAATAGTTTCCTCAGTGTTAGTGAAGTATACTAAAATAAAATGAAACCGTAGAATATTTGTATGTATTTCCTCTGTTTTCATCTTAGGTAGCAAACAATATTAAATCAAACATTTTAAAACAGTCTAACACAAGCATTTAAATCAGTACTAATAAAATAGTTAACAGTTTACATATTATTTAAATTGTCACCTTTAAGATTCAAGTGAAAGTGATATACACTTGTTTATTTTTCATTGTTTAGTTTTCTTTTGTCTTTTTTTAATATCTTGGAGAGTATAGCCAGTATCCCCTGAGGGTATACAGAAGTAATTTGTGATGTGCACATTGTTAAAACATCCACATTTAGTAATTTGTGGTGTGTTTGTTGGGATTGATCAGTAACCTTGAACTGTGAAGCATATTGCTTTGTGTGTTAAACCCTATTATATGCATACCTAAGATAAGCAAGCAGCGAGTATGACAGTGCGGAGCACACTAAGGAAAAATCAGTCTTTCTCATCTTCATTTAGAAATCATACGATGAAGATGAATCAAAAGTAAATATTAGAACTGATGCATTTCTGGAGTTCTCTGTGGTGGTTTTATACTCTGCAGCATCTGCAAGAACATAATGCAACTGATCGAGAAATATTTGTTTTTCTGTTCCCTGCATTTTAAAGTTTGTAATCACTGTATAAAATTAAAAGGAATCAGAAGAAGACAGAGATGTTTCTTGGGTATGGCCTATTTCATACTGTCTTGTCAGAAAGGTACTGAAAATATATAGCCTGATACGTAGTGTGTCACAATTGGAAAGTGTGTGTGTTTTTTTTCTATCAAATTCCACTTAGCTGTATGAATACTTTTATGTTGTAGTTGCAAATGAGTTTATTTTTTGCAGTTTAACCTTTTCTCTTGTGTTAGTAGGCATATCATGTGAGGGCAATCTTCTCCCTAATGAGTGTTAAATGTGAACATAGTATGTTCTGGCTGACTTGCTCATGTATGATAAACAATATGTAAGGCCAGTAGAAAGATGCAGCTTATCTTGCTAGTACAAGACAAAGCAAACACGTCACTCGGGGCAAATGTCAGCCTGGGTTCTTGAACAGCTGGGCCACCAAGCAGGGTGAGGAGTTAATGTGTCTGGTATCTCTGTCTGTTTTTTGATGTGACCATGAATCTGCTATCTGATTTCAGATGTGAAAGCAATCCAGCAAGGCTGGTGATAGAGAAACAGGCAAATGTCATATTCTGCTGATGTCCCCTTTATCTTTGTTTTATATGGTACACATCAATGCACATTGTTCTAGACTCCACTAAACATGAGATTGTAACTTTCTATTTAATATGTATTCCAAACAGTCCTATCAAACCTAAATGAAATATTACTTTTGCCCACTTACCTTTTGGTAGGAGTTAGGTTGGTCTTTCTTTATCATGGCTCAGGACAAACTCAGTCAGCCATATGTATGTGAGTGGCACACCGACTATAACACTCTCTCAGTGGACAGCAGTCTACCAGTTTGCCACATTTGTGTTAGGCTGGCAACATGGTAGAAAAGGTTAAATTTCTGGCTTAGGGCATGTATCGCATTTCTTTGCCGTCTATGTCATCGTGGTTAGTGGTAATCTGCACTTATTTATCACTGGGTTTCACCGCCGCCTTCTTAAATCTTTTTAATGTTTTCTACACAAAGCATTGATAATATGGAAGTGTGTAATCTCTAACCAGTGCAGCATTGTGGCAGAAGTCAAATGATCTGAGATTTTTGGTTTGCATACAGGTGAATATATAAAGTAGTTTATTGGCAAACTAAAATGACAGGTGAGCTAATGTTATGCTTACGTACTAGTTGAAAGCAGAATGAACTCTTGAGTGCTGGGAAGTACAAACATGCATGCCTTTGCTATCTTTGATGGTGAATTCAGTTGGCTTCCTTCTGTACTGTCACTTAGTGCAACATGCTGCATACCTACCCATGTTTTACGCTTAAGTCACACTTAACATGTATTTCTTTCCACAGCTCCAGGAGTACTACAAGAAGCAGCAGGAACAGTTGCACTTACAGCTGTTAACGCAGCAGCATGCAGGGAAGCCACCCAAGGAGGTATGTATATCTGACGACTCATTACAGTATCATGGGTGTGAAGTAAAATTGTTACATGCAGCTTTAAATATCGATTTGTTCTTTCCCCAGTTGCTTCATTGTGTGGTTTGACTCTCTGCCATAGTTCACCAGAAGGTCGGGTATTTTCCTCTTAATTGCCCACTTATCCAATGTTTATTCTCATTATTAGGGAAAAACTTCCTCACTAAACTGCGCTTACTGATTGATACGCTGAGCATTCGAACTGCACATTTGCATACACGCTGAAGTGGGATTTCTTGGTCTTGCAGTGCAGAGTATACTAATAATTACCTGCCTTTTGAATGAGCATGTATTCTGTGTGTGTGCTTTTGATTAGTGCTTGTTCTGTACTCTGCCAGAGTAACTGTTCCCATGTGTCTTCCTGTGTCCTGACATTTCTAGAAAGAAGGAATGGCTAACCTGCCATCTCTCTAGGGTGTGCCACAGCCATTATACTCAACTTATTAAATATTAGCACAAGGGCATATACGTACGTGGAACAAGCACTAACTTGCATAAGAAATCACCTTAATTTATTACAACTTTATGAAAGGGACAGCTTGCCTTTCATTTAGTCTAGCTGGAAGGTATTCCTAGACTGACAACTTTTATGCTGCTTTCTGTGCATTTTGTTTAATTTCCTGATGGGAAAATTTGTGAATTATGCATGATCTTGATATGTTGAAAATATTTGTTTGAAATTGATATTCTCTCTCCTAAGAATTTTAAATTTTAAATTCATGCTGCATCTGTTTTGTTACCATATAATGCTTTTTTATTACCATATAATGCTTTTTTAAACACCCTTTTTAAATTATCACTTAAGACAGATATGCATATATTAGTAGGCAAGAAAATAAGCCATGTACACATTTTTATTTATTTACATACATTCTACATTACATATGTGTCTTCTTTCTTTACAACAACTGTCATTCAGTCCAACATGGTATAACTGCCCAATTGCTACCTTTCCCTTTTCATACAAAGCAGCAGTATGCCATTCCAAAGTTAATAAAATGGAAACCGAAGGATATTTCCCTTTTTATTATAAGTCTGAGTAGACAAAAAAAAATGGTCTCTTCTATTAATTTTCTACAGTATCCTATTTACCATAAATAATCACTGTGCATGCTTCAAGCTATATACTCAATAGGACTATAGATTTTTCGACAGTCTGATAGTTAGTTGTAGATTAAAAACATTTCTCATTTGTTTGTTTGCCTTCTGGGTCTGGTGCCATTTAAAAAGAATGTAGCAAAGCTAATGGTTGTGTTAGTGCCTGATGTTTTGAGTAGCAACTTTGTAGTACTTCACAACCCACGTACTACATTCTGATATAATAAAGTAAATAGTGTAAATTCACACTTGCGCCCTACTGTCCTGTATTATAAGGTTCCAGTCCATTTGCTAATCCCAGGCCCCATTGTGAATTGTAGTATAGAGCCAATAAATTATATTTTTGGCCGTCCTTATTTTTAGCATATGCCATCACTATTTGCTACTTTTCTCCACTCATTACATGATGATGTATTTTGGCTTATTAGCATTCCCGTTAGAGTCCATAGTTCTTTTATATTTGTCAGTCCTGTAAATTCTTTAAAAAAACTGTCCTGTTTTTTTACGTTTTATCAAAGCAGTTTTATTTTTTTCTGATTAAGTGCCATTTTGAGGTATACTTCACATAGGTAAATGTAGATGCATCAGATATTTCAGTTATTCATGTATATTGTATTGTCTACACCCCACTAAGCACATATTGTAATGTTTTAATTTTCCTTATTTATCTATAACTAGAAGTTGTTTTCTCCAAACTCATAATATCTAACTTTATCAATTTAATTTCTGGAGATACATGAGAAAATACAGGTACATGAAACTGTTATTGGATATCTATAACAATATAGACTTTGGCTGTGACAGGTAGATTGAAGCCAGAAAAAGTCTGGTCTGTGCATATGTGTGTGTGTGAGTGTGTGTGTATATATATTTATAGGCTTACATATACTTTGTCGATTGCACTTTGTGAGATTGACATTTGTGCAAAACTGCCTTTGGCTGAACTTAAATTACAAATGCCACAATATCAAACCTTACAATAGCGAGCATTCGCTGTTGTAAGTTTCGACATTGTGGTGCAGATCGCACTATAGTGGGGATTGAAAAATGTACCCTTTCCTCACTGTAGTGCGATCATGGAGTTTGTATATATAAGTGGGGGGGGGTGCAGAAAAGTGTTTTTTAATGTTGAGCGGAAGTGCAGCATTTCAGTAAAGTAGACATTTTCGACTTTTCTAAAATGCTGCCTTCGACATTTTTTGTGTAGGGTGTTGAGATTTCCTAACATGTGATTTGGACATCTTAACACTCAAATGGAGTAGATTTGAGTATGTGGTAGTAAACCTTATATATATCTATGTGTGTGTGTGTGTCTGTATGTGTGTGTGAGCGCACACACACACACACACACACACACACATATATATATGTGTGTGTGTATATATATATATACAGATATATATATATATATATATATATATATATATATATATATATATGTAAACTCATATATATATATAAATATATAAGTTTTGTGTGTGTATATATATATATATATATATATGTGTATATATATATATATATATATATATATATATATATATATATACACACACACACACACACACACACACACACACACACACACACACACGTATGTATGTATGAATACCATTCATTTGGTAGAATAGTCAAATATTAGAATCACAACTGATTAAAAAAAAAAAAAAAGTAAAAATCACCTTAGGTAGAAGATTCATGTAGATGAGTGAAGTTTGTTGCATGTTTGTAATGGCTGTATTTTTAGGTTGAATTTTGAGAACTAGTTTAGGTAGCTGATTTATGCAGAATGTCTTTCATTGTTACTGATGTTTTTGCACTATGCCTCATGAAGTTAGTAATGTTCTTGTTAACATTTAGGGGTGCAGTCAGTAAACAGAGTCAGGGTACAGAAATAGGATCAGTGTTTTTTTATGACAAATCATTGCTGGCAGTATTGATTCCCTTGTTTTGGTAGACTTTTTCCCTTCTTCAAACTGGTATGACTGTGGAGTTGGTATACACAAGTTGGGTTTATGAGGGGTTTAGCCCCCCTGCAAAAATTTGCAGTTTTGTTTGTTATCCTTGTGTGTTTTGGTCATTTATTTAATTTGTAGTGTAGTTAACCTAAAGAAAACCCTATAAACAGTTCATGAGCCACAAAAATATCGCAATAGCCCCTCAAATGAATCCTGAGAGCCACCAGATTAATAAGAGTGACTCGTCTGGTCCCCCAGCCCCCGGAAAGGACCTTTGCCTTCTAAGGGGTTGAAAACTGTCCTTACCTTTTCCACCTATAGCAATTCCTACAAAATCAACATGAGATGACCTACCTCTCTGCTTTTCTTATGCCACCATCGAGGACTGCTTTGCTCCCCAACACCTGCACACCAACCAAATGTGTGCCAATAGCTTGTAGCCAAAAGCCCTGGCCTTGTCTGATGTAGCTTCCTGCCTTACCCTAACTGACAGACTTGGCTTATCTATCGTAGTCCCCAATCATGTAGTCACATACTTACATCCCCACTTCAAAGCCTTGTCTACTGCCTTCACCTTACAAAACCTGTGGGCATAACAGAGACAACCCTTAAGTATTGCATTTCCCATATTATCACAAAGTATGCCAGCAAAGGAAGGGCTTGATCAGGGGCATTCTCTTCTGTTACTGCCTTGTAATACATAAAACCCAGGACCCAGTTTTCCCAATTCATGGCTCTCAGCTGGGGGTGAGGGTTATCTCTTCAACAAAGCTCAAACCAGAAAAGCTGAGAAAACAATGCAAACACAAACCAAAACAACAAAAAGCACATAGCCAAGGAAGAAACTTGAGTGTCCCAAAATAGTAAACTGGATAAAATAAGTTCACTGTTTTGGTTCACTGACACTGAAGCCACATCCTTGGCTTGGTGCTTTTTGGTGCCTTCCAGAAACCTGCCAATGCCACCATCAAGTCTTTAGACTCTGATGATTCAGCTTCTGCTATCCTCTGTATCCATCTACATCCAACAACTCAAAGACTTCGTCCTAGTCTGTGCAAGTCTCCTGTGCCCCAACTCCCTCTGTCTCTTTTTCTTTCTGTTCCATTATTGACTGCTAATCTGCCCTAACCTATCAATGTACTAAGCCCTCACCCTTCAATAACCTATCACCCACATCCATATCTTGCAGTAATGTAAATAAACACAGAATTTTGGAGGGTGAATTCCCTGCCACAACTAATAAAACATCAACCCTAGTATTACCTGCTGTGGAGTACTGCTACACCACTGACTCTCCGAAGACTTCTGATCTGGTTTTCTGCCATGTATACCTTGGGATGCTGCATCAGTGTGCCTCCAGTCTAGCCTTTTGGGCTCTGTCCACACCCAAACTGTGGCTTCCACAGATGGTGTGGGACCTCTGAATCTCTCAACCTTTCCATCCTCTCTTTTTATAGTAAGGTGTCCCTTGCTAGTTCTTAGCCCACATTGCCACATGTAATACCCCCTTGTGATTCAGTTCCTCTGCTCTACTAAGTATCTTTCCCAGATGATATGAAGCCAACCTACCTTATCTGGCCACTATCTGTTCTGTAC
>NC_056739.1:275941326-275946326 GCF_019279795.1 Protopterus annectens
GTGTGCTTTTCTGGCCATCGTTAGTTCATTAGGCCTCTATTTACTCTATCCCGGCGTCATTTTCTTATTTAGAACCCGTTTTTAGTAAGGGCTTTCATTAATAATTTTTCTACCCACTCGTTTAAGTTAGAGAGTGAGGTAGAGTAATTTTCTTTCCCGTTCCTTGATACTAACTGAAACTGACACTCGTTTTAGTTGGAGGGTTGCCGTTGCCAGTTTGAGTTAGAGGGCAATCCCTTCCCCTTTTTTTCCCCTCCCTTTGTTACTTAAGTTTCCATCGTTGTTGTTTACTGTTTAAAAAAAAAGTGGGGGGTTCCTTATAGTTATATAGTTGTTTGTTTGTTACATTTTAATAGTAGACTGTGGTGTATTGTAGCTGTTATCTTTAGTCAGTGGAGATGTCTAAGGAACATAGAGAAACTAAGCCCTTGGGCTTTATGAAGTGTGAAAAATGTACCCAAAAGATGTACATTACTGATGGGCAGACTATATGTTTATATTGCCTCGGAGCCCTTGCATTTGCAGGAAACTTGCAGTATTTGTCATTACTTCAGCTCTATAGAGTTTTTCTAGAAAGACAAAACAAACTGATTTTAAGAGGACTACTGAAACCACCTTTTGTGGAGGCTTTGGAAGAAGGTCAGGACTCCTCCAAACCTACTAAGTCCCTTCTTCAAAGTCCGACAGGTCTGGAAAAAGAACTTCTTCGTCTGACCAGTCAGAGCCAGCCAAAAGACTGACTAAACTCATTTCCCCAAGTCCAAAGCCTACTGGGCCCAAGAAGTCTACATCAGCAGCTCCTTTGTCTTCGGGGCCGATAGAATTTGAGCTATGGAGCCGGTCTCCAGAATTGATACCGGTCTCCACTACACTGAGGTCACCTATACTTCAGCAATTTGGATCTCCTGCTCCCTCCTCTCAGTCCTCCAGGAGTCTTTCAGACGATGATGTGGATCGGGTGGTGCACAGACTACTAAAGACACCGGCACTCTCCAAACTCCACTCGGTTCCAACCCAGAGAGAATCGGAACTGGCTAAAACTTTCCCAGTCAACATTGATTCCTCATGTGAGATGAACTGGGACATCAGAGCTGGAATGCCTGGAACCGATTAACATGGAACCATCGGTATAGAGATCCATCTTGGAATCTTCGTACCCGTCATCTGCTCCGACATCCTCGGTTCTGTCTGAGGAGTCTAGGAGCCGATGCTCTCTGGTCAGATCCGGAGAGGGGAGTCAGATCGGTTATTTGTCAGATCCGAACTTACATCAAGGGGCTTTGGCATGGATCAGCTGGGCTTCTACATCAGCTTCAGAGCCAACCCCCCTTGGTTCCGGGGATTTCTTCTGCCTCTTAGGAGCCAGAGGTGTCCTCGGATCAGGGGAGTGGGGCTTTTGAGCTGATGAGGAGAGTGCCGTCTCTTCAGACAGCTCCACACAAGGGTTCTGACATTCTTCCCCCTAAGGCAGCAGCGTCCGTCTCTGCACCACAGACAAGCGGAGACCCTAAGACTCAGGGTACCCCATCAGGTGAACCCCTCTTCCGAAACCTCTCCAGAATATCCTTCTGAAGAGGTCCTTCATAAGAGACTCTGCAAGAGGAAACATTTAGACTCCTCAAATGAGTCAGTCACCTGTGACACAGACCTCAATGAGCCAGAAGGGTCCCCATGATCACCCTCTGAGAATGTCTCCTTCGCAGACATCTTAGAAATCCTTAAGTAGAAAGGTGGCTGGAAGCCCATCAACCCTTCTGATGAGGAGTCTGTTTACCTGAAGGCCTTTGAGTCTCACCCTTCAGTCACTTGGGTGTCTCCACCTTTTGACAAGATTATGGAACTAGTTAGTCGAAAGGGATGGGAGTCTCCAGATGCAGTGGAACCTGTCCTTTTTAGGCCAAATAAGTTAATCACAGCCTCTTCTGATAAAGACTTCTTGACTAAGGGTGTCCCTGTAGATGCAATGGTGGTGGCAGTAGCCACCAAAAAGGAACTTTTCTGAAGCATCCTCGTATGTCCATCCGCAAACAAGGAGTCTTGTATGATGGACAGATATGGGAAGCGCATTTTTTCTTCAGCGATGTTTGCACTCAGATCGCTGAATTATCTGATGCATTTTACAAGGCTACAAAGAGATCTCCTAAAGGAGCTAGGAGATACTCTCCAAGTTACAGTAGCTGCAGGGGTATCAGACAAGGTTTCCTCTCAGCTCTCCACCTTAAACTATGTGGTCAACTCCTCCATGAGGCTAATTTTTTATGCAGCAGATGGAGTGAGAAAATCAGCATGTTCAGAAATTTTCCTAAGGAGACATTCCTGGATGCGCTTGTGTGACTTTGTGGAACCTTTTAAATCTTCCTTTATTAATGCCCCTTTTGATGGCTTATCCTTGTTCGGGCCGAAAGTCAAGGACACACTAACCACGTGTGAACAAGAAGGAAAAACTCTCTGCCATAGAAGTCCATTTTTCCATATCTTTTAGAGCTTATCCAAAAGGCCACAAGGGAGGAAAGATGCGGTTCCGTAAATCCCAGAGAGTTTTTCAGGACACACATGGTGACTCTTCCCCTAGGGGCAGAGGGGGAAGAACGAAAGGAAGACTCCATCCACATGACAGAGGGGGTCCATAAAATCAGGGCGACAGGGATTCTTTCCATGGTAGGCCCATTCAGTGTTCCTGAAGGGAGGCTCATCTGTCCATCTCTGGAGGCACTCTGGGGTCGATTATCTTTGTACCTAGAAGCCTGGCTGGAAATAAAAGACAAATGGGTACAAAGTATCATATCCAGAGGCTGCTCCATACCCTTTTCTCTTCCCGTCCCAAACATAAAGAACACCCCAGACATTCCACCTAGTCACTGCGCTCAAGCAACTCTAGAAATTCAAAAGTTGCTAGACAAAAGAGTCATCCAAAGAGTCCCCGCAGACCAAATAGGATCCGGAACTTACTTGAGATTCTTTTTAGTGCCAAAAAGAACAGGGAACTGGAGACCCATCTTGTATCTCAGCAAATTAAATGAATCCGTAAAAAAGACCAAGTTCCAGATGGTAACACTGCAGTCGATTCTTCCCTTTCTGGGAAAAGACAATTGAATGTGCTCTGTAGACCTCCAGGATGCGTACTGCCACATAAAAATGGAGAGGCCATCCAGGAGTAATCTGCACTTCTGGCTGGGAGCCAGTCATTACCAATTTTGAGCTCTCCCCTTTGGTCTCACTACAGCCCCCAGAGTGTTCACCAAGTGTATGGCATTAGTCACGGCTCACCTGAGATGTCTAGGATTCCGAGTGTTTCTGTATCTAGACGACTAGCTCCTAACTGCCACCACCAAGCATCTACTACTGGAAACAAGAGACACTACATTATCTCTCTGCTGTCACCTGGGAGTCACAATAAATTATGAAAAATCTGCCTTGTTGCCATCGCATTATACTGTGCTTACTGTGCAGGTCTGGACACAATAAACATGATGGCAAAACTTCCTACAGAAAGAGTCTTAGATCTAAGACAGCAAGTCTACAACCTTCTCCCCAAGACCCAGTGGTCATTACAGGAACTACCTATGTCTCACAAATTCTGTTAACAGGAGTCCTGCAAAAAGGACCTTCACTGGTGGCTTCACTCCAGTCATGTAACATCAGGTCAACCCTTTCCTTCTCCACAGTTTATGGCCATGGACGTCTCCCAGATAGTGTGGGGGGGCATTATCTGGGAAGGATGGTCCAAGGAACTTGGCAGGATCACGAGGCCCATTTGCACATCAATATCCTAGAGATAAGACCAGGCACTTCAGGACTCTCTCCCGCTGGGAATAATTGCAGTACAGACAGACAGCATGTCGGTTGTCTGGTACATAAACAAATAAGGAAGGACCAGGTCTTTCCCCCATTGTCAAGAGACCCTGAGAGTATGGCAGTGGGCGATCCTTTCCCAATGCTTTCTGATAGCAATGCACATCCTGGGGGAATCCAGTGTAATAGCAGACAAACTCAGTAGAGCAATTCTCATGCCTCACAAGTGATCCCTAAAACAAGAAGTAGTGGAGATGATCTTCCACAAATGGAGCCAGCCTTGCTGCGACCTTTTTGCCACATCCATGAATGCCAAATGTGGCAGCTATTTTTCCCTGATTCCCCCCTCTGTGGGAGTCACCAAGGGATGCACTTTTACAAAATTGGCCCTCAGGTCTCCTTTATGCCTTTCCTCTGATGCCCAGGGTTCTCCAGAAAGCCAATTCATTAGGAAGCATGTTAATTCTCATCACCCCATACTGGCCTCATCAGATGTGGTTCCCCTTCCTCTGGCCTCATCTTCAGGAGGAACTGTGGGTTCTGGACCCAGTTCCAGACCTCCTGACTCATATGTATGGAATGCTCCACCCTTGCCTTCAAACTCTCAAATTGACAGCTTGTCTGCTCCGATTCCAAATATAGCCAGGATTCCTAACCATTCTTCTTCTGTGAAACATATCTTAATCTCTTCTCATAAGGCCTCAACCAGAAAATTATATATAAGTAAATGAAAAAGATTTTCTTCCTGGGCATTAAGTAAACACATTGACCCTTTTTCTGGTCTTATAAGTTTTATTCTTGAATTTCTGGTGAAACTATTTAATGAAGGTGCAGCTACCATTCGTGTGCAGTTAGCAGCAATATCTTAATTTTCATATGAATGATTGGCTCAAAATCTGATGTCTCACATACTATGCAAAGTCTTTCTGAAGGACACCAACCTGTTAAGACCACCCATAAAAACCCCTCTATCACCATGGGACCTAAACTTTGTTCTGTCCTGTTGATTCTTCTCCCCTTTGAACCTGCATCATCATGTGATCTAAAATTCTTAACATGGAAAACAAGTATGTTGATTTCCATCACTTCTGCTAGAAGGATTTCAGAGCAGCAAGCATTATCGATCAAGCCACCGTATATGCTTTTTCACAATGGCAGAGTATCCCTTCGAACAAACCCATCCTTCTTACCAAAAGTATGCTCGGAGT
>NC_056739.1:275951326-276031326 GCF_019279795.1 Protopterus annectens
AATTGTCAACTGTATATTTTAAGACAGAAAGTCCAATAGTTGGAAGAACAAAACTCAAACATCTGTCCTATGCTGCCCGACTGAAAGAACTCCAGCTCTATTCAGTCGCTTACCGCTTGCTCAGAGGTGACCTTTGCCTAACATACAAGGCCATGTCAAACCCAGATTTGATGAATATGCTTCACCTCAAAAAATCTAGATCCGTCAGAGCCACAAGGGCGGGAGACTTAAACCTCGACACGGCTATTAATAGGACGTGCTGGAGGGATAGATTCATCACCCAAAGACTCCCTATGCTGTGGAATAAAATCCCGGTATATGTGAGGCAGAGCACCTCGCTGGCCTTGTTCAAGAGAAATCTTGACCAATGGATGGGAGATCGCAGATATACCCCAGGGATTACCTCAGTGTCACTGCTCAACAGAGGCACAGCAAAATAATGGGTATAGTTCCCCATACTAAGGGGTGGCGTAAGCCACAAAACTATGGGCTAGGCTTGTAAATGCCCTCGGGCAGATAGCCTAGTATGAACCTATGAACCTATGAACCTATTAAATGAAATAAATCTAACATAAAATACTTTAACATTTTTAATTTGAGTAGTCATTATTATTGATCTGATTCATTAATCTGTTAATGGGACCCTTGCTTCTCCATGATTAATTGTTCAATATCGGGTATGTATTTGGTCACATTCAGCTTCACAAGGCTTCTGAATGCACAGGGGTTAGGCAAATTCTCTGTGGACTCGAAACAGCTTTCATGTGTGAGAAAATTTGTTTACATCTTTAAGTTGACCCAAAAGCAGAGCAAATACAACTTTCTTCAAGCAGGTGAACACTTCAGGCAGGGATGTCCAGCAGTTGAGGATGACAGTTGACTTTTCCAAGCAGTTTCCTTCAAGAGTTTTACTCAGTTCTACAAATTTTATCATCCATAACTGTGATGACTTGAATTCGATGTGCTGCATTTCAAAATTGCCAACATCCATCCAATCAAAAAGAGGTGGGTCAAATGGGGTGTTAGTAAGATCAATTAAGTCAAGCTTGATGAGGTAAGGAAATATTGGCCCGTGAATTTGGAAGTCTTGACCTCATTTAGCAAACTCTCCTTTGAGCACTGCAATGTACTTCTGAAGCTCATCTGTTGACAGTAAATCGATCTGAATGAGCCTTTACATTTGGAAAGTACTTGTAGGTGTTAGTGGTAATAATCCCTGGAAAATATATCTAATTTTGATGCAAGTCTCTTCCAATGCTCAAAAAGTTCAGGTACTGTTTGACCCTGTCCTTGTAAACACAACTTTAAGTCATTTAGGTGTTTAGTTATATCAGGCAGAAACATCAGCTTGCACAGCCAGTCATCATCATTCATTTCTGGGAAATGTTGTTCTTTTTCATCAAGAAACACCTTGATTTCTTCTAGACTTGTTACAAATCTGTTCAAAACATTACCTCGACTAAGCCAACAAACATTGCTGTACAGTGGGAGGGTCCATATATGCACTCTCCATTTCTTGTAGAAGTTTGCATTGCCTGTAGGTCAATGAAGAGCGAGAAACTATGAAGTTAACTATCTTGAAAACAGTTTCCATTATAGAGTTCAAGCACCATGACGAAATCTTTGCACACAAACTCTCCTGGTGTGTAATGCAGTGAAAGCTCAATACTTGACGTCCAATATGATCCTGAAGAAGTTTAACAAATCCCTTGTTCTTTCTGACCATTGCAGGGCCGGCATCATTAGTAACACAGAATATTTTATTTATGTCAATGTGCTGATTTTCGAAATGGCTTACAACTGCAGTTATAATATCCTCTCCCTTGGCTGTACCAGCAAGAGGCTTCAAGCAGCACAGTTCTTCATAAATACAGTCATTCTCACAATGTCTCGCAACTATTGCTAGGCGTGCCATGTCATTCACATCGACACTTTTGTCAAGAGCGACACTAAAGACAACAGCTTGTTGTAACCCAGTTGTCTGCTTTACTGTTATCCTTTCAGCCATATCACTTATGCTTCTCTTAATTGATCTCACAGAAGCTGGTATTTCTTGAAACCAAGACAGTATTGTTTATTTAATAAGTCACTAAAAAGATTTCAGCACTGCTCAAAAAAGTTTCCTTGAGGAATTCTCCATCCATGAAAGGTTTGGACTTAGAAGCCACACACTGAGCAATTTTATAACTACATTCAGTAGCTTTATTTTTGATTCCAACTACTTGACTAAAAATACTAGTTTGTTTTTTGTAGCCAGAAACATCTCTTTTTATGGCTTCACTTTTCTCCTCAGAGTTTTTAAACATGGACTGACATTTGGTTTGATAGTGTCTTTGTATGCTTGACGTACGGCACACAACAGTTTCACAACATAAAGTACAAACAGTGCAATCCTTTTGTTGTATGAATCCATATTCATGTGTCCAAAAGACTTGAAATAAGCAGATATCAAGTTTTTGCCTTTTCTGAGTCATTTTAAAAGATACGACGTATTACTTACCACCACCATGTATTCCCACGTCTTTTTGCTGAGTGACAACTTCTGGTCAACAAAGAGTAAGTAAAGAACAAGCACAGTACTTGACTTTCATTTTGGAAGATAAGTAGCTGAACTGAACTCTGCTCGACACTAACTTTATCTCTGTAAAGCAGCAAGTATGGCTTTGCAGCTAAGTAATGTCGAGGAAAATAATTTTTAGCTGCTACTGTAACAAGTACATTTGTTATGATCACACATCTCAAATGTACAAATATTCACAGAATGTCCAGAGATTTTTCCCTCATATGTGTGGTCCATTTTTCCAAAAATTTAGTTTTTTTTGGCAAATTAGTGGCAAATCATTAGAGTGAATTTAGAAAGTAATGACAGACATTTAAGTTTCATACTTCATACCCTTCAGAAAATTCACACTTATGCAAAACTTGTTATTGTATCAACTTCCTAAGTTTGTAAGAGCAATATTTAAAAATTGTCCCTATTTTAGGCCTTTGTTCCACTTGGCTTTGTCCAGATTTCTAGTTCTAAGGTTGAAACGTATGGTTACAATCACTCTCTCTCTCTCTCTCTCTGATCTTTCTCGCACATACAGTTGCTTCAGGTTTCATACATTCATTCACCCAGTCCGATTGCACACCCACACACACTCTTCCTCTTTCATGCATGCATGCATGCATTCACTCACTCACTGCAATCACACACCCACAATCTCTTCCTCTTTCATACATGCATTCCCGTCACTCACTCCGATCACTCACCCACACGGTCTTTTCTTCTTTCATACAAGATTCACCCAGTCATTCACACTGAACGACTGACCTCTTTTTCAGGGAAGATCTAAGGTGATATTTACAGTACTAGGGAAATTTTGGCCTGGGCATGAAGGAATTTCCCCTAATCTTTTTAATAGGTGCCTTGGGAAATTTTACATCCAGCTGACCAACCACCAATTCAAGCAGACGGCTCAGCAACTTGGCCATATGCTCATCTACTTATGAGCCCATGCCCATCACATAATTCCTGGTATTTAGTCAGTGGAGAGTATAATGTGAATCACTGTCAAAAGTGCTAGACATTCAGCCCTGCAGTGCTGTTGCAAGAAACGTTTTGGCATACCTTATAAGCAGAAAGATGGTGGCAATTGAAAGCATGTCACAGAGACCAACATTAACATCATCTCTGCAACCACAGTCATATTTAGAGCATCACCACAAGAATTTAAGCTTGGAGGGTAGATTGAGGTGTTGGCCTCCTTGTAGGTTAAAACTCTTTGCAGAAATGACCTTCCAAGTATTCAAAACTGCTGATCTCATATTTGATTAACCAGAACTCAGGCCTCTGCCAGATCTCACCTTTCTAGGAAAAGGAAACTGACCATGAAGAAGGCGTGTCTCTGGGTGCTGGCTCTTCAAAATCACTAGTTGATCAGCAGCTTGCCAACTTTATTCTGAAAGTGGTGTCTTGTGTCACTGTGCCATATATCAACACTACTTTGTCTCATGGTTTCCAGTCATGTGACCTCACAGACCTTATCAGAGGGAGGGGCTTCAGATGTTCCTGTACCTAGGCTTCCATCTCAAGGCTTATTTAAATCAAAAGATCTACAGATATTCACAGTTTACAAACTATCCATTAAGTAATCACATTTATGATCTGAACCTGTTGAGTAAATTGTTCAGTTGTCATTAAATTACCTGATTGTGGTGGATTATAGATAGTGCGGAGGAGGTGCCAAGTGGATATGATGTCCAGGACATGAGCTTGCCTTCTATGACTCTGCCTTAAAGCTGTCATTGGACTTTTATTAGCTGTGCTGTTTTTTTTTTTTTTTTCTCCAGAGTCTGTTTATCTTACCACTTTGTAGTAAACCATTTTACTTCTGTGTAAATGTATCATCTTAGTTGCAGAATCTTGCATTCATATTGAGTTTATGTACAACAGTGACAGTTAACGCTATTTTAGAAATCTTTATTTTTTTATATCAGCCTTTTCTGTACATGTATAGCCATTCACTTTGTGTAGTAATGTAAATGTTATTCTTTGTTACCATATGTTTGTATGTGTTTTTTTGTACTTAGTATTTCATATGTCTTCAAAATATCAGTATACCAGGTGATAGCTGAAAGAGGTCTCAAGACCAGCCCATTTGTCCGATTAAGAATTTGAAATAAACTTTAAAAAAAAGTCTTAGCATTGTGGCAGTAATTTTAATAGCCCTTAGGACCAAGAGCAGCCTTCTTCAGGAATGGCAACACATGTTCCTCCTTTGAAGGTGTTGGAAATACCCTACGTCTCAAAGATCCAGCTATTATCTGATAGATGATTTAATCTAGGTTAACTAGACTAGCCAGAAACAGCCAAGCTGGGCAAGGATCCAGACCACAGGTAAGTGGATGCATTCTTGAAAGCAAGATTAGTGGTTTATTGTAGTTGGGTACCTTGAACCTTATTCCAATGCCAAAGTATACGGTTAAGTAAGCATTTATGTTACACCTTTAAGCTTATCATTCTGTTGGAAGACTAACTTCAGCGAGACAAGCTTGGCCACAAAAAAAAAAGTGTAGTTAACTCACATTCTTAAGGTGAAAGGGAGTAGTTGGGCAAACCTTGTTAAAAGACCTATTTACCGCCCAGAAGTATATGACTAGTCAACTAACTGCTGAAGAGATTTGTTTAGGCTGGAACTTCTCCCTTTTGTTGGAGATAACAGAAGGTATGATGCACTTCAAGCCTTAACTTAACATCCGTGAAGCCAGTCCTTTGCATTTATATTCAACCCTTCATCCTGTTGTCCTAAGAAAGTGGACATCAAATAAAGGCTGTCGTGACGCAGACCATTGTGTTGAAAAGTACCACAAAGGGTATCATACTCAAATGTGTCTAGGTTCTAGGGATTTACTCTCCCCTCTTTCTGGTTCTAACAGTGATGTATCTTTTAATCGCATTCTGGTTCTCAGCTTCTTCAACAACGTACATCTGTTTTGTCAGGTTTTGAATGGTGACCTGAAGTGTCTTATGCTTGTGCAGCTTTAGCACATTTAGACGATGTATGTGAACATTGTGGATTTATTTTACTACTTCAGTGCTTGGGGTCAGCGGAGACAACTTTGCTAGTTTGCTGCAGGTTTGTATGACCCACTAGGCATTTCATCTTAGGTAAAAATATTGAGTAGGCTTTATTCTCTTGGTCTTGACTTCAGGTGGCAGGCCTTCCGTAATACACGTCATTAAAAAGATTCAGATTGCTAACTCTTGGTCCCTGGAATTTCCTCTTCCATTTCGTATCGTATTCATGGTTATTGCTTGGGATTCAGTCCATCCAAAATCCCTTCAAGAATGTTCCTTTTATTAGATATAAGAAGCATTCCCTTAACATATTAGCTGATCTTTGAGAGGACCCTCGACAGTATATCAGGAATATACTCTCACCACTCCCATTTATATGTTATCTCCATCCAGTTTCAGTTTCTGGACTTCCCTGTAAAGTAGGTATATACTTTTTCATTGCTTATTGTCAGAGGGGGTGTTCGGTCTTTATTGTTATTTCTTGAATTGCAAGAAGGTGCCAAGTGTTACATAGAGGGTGAACTGCCTAGATCTAGGGGAAGGTGCAATAGTGTATCTCATACTTGGCATTGCTTTTGATTGTGGAATCCCCCTGAGAATTGTTGAATACTTAATGTTAAGAAGGATGAATCCAGCAAAGCTCCATCAGGAAGGATCCCCTCTTAGATCAACATGCATAGTAAAAATATATCTGTTGAGTTTCTTGCAATATCTTGGGTCAAAATTCCATTGAAAAGCAGCTTAATAAAGGCACTACTGCCAATTTCTAAAAATCTTCATCTTCATTTACCATCCATGTTTTCCCTTCATTATCAATTTGTGCCAGAAAAGGAAACCCTGCTTTTGAGTCACACTATCCACTACCATTTGACATCTTCCTTGTCCATTGCATAGTCATCCCCAACTATGTTAGCCTCTGGGGTCAGTCACTCTGTTGTGTACCGCACTGCAGAAAATATTTTTATTTACTTTTTAGTCACTTAAAGTACACTTATCAGTCAATGCTTTTTATTCATGACCCAGCATGGCCCTTAAATTGCGTGTGGGTGGGTGTGTAAACTACAGAAAATAAGGCATGGCTGGCAGAATATAATCGGATGTGCAGGTTGTACAATTTACTAGACCATGAGAGCCCATGTTTCCTTGAAGCTAATTTTTTTAAATGTTAATTTTAATTTTTTTTAACTGAAATTCCTCTTGTAACACTACAGAAAGTAATAGCAGTGCTGTGAAGAATTCAGCAAGCAACCTTTTCACATCAAAGATGCTGCGTGACGAAAGATGACACCTTCTAGGAGCTCGTCTGGTAATTAAAGGAATGATACTGGATATGTGTATAATTCTTATGAGACAAAACACTTGAGAGTCAGTTAGGAGATGGAAATGAGTAGGTTCATTGATCCTGAAAGGAGGAGAGAGGATTACTGGCTGACCATTGTTCCCATAGAGGTCTTGGTTATACTTAATGCAGACAGAAGTACAGGAGAAGTTCATGGATATCTGCAGTGAAGACTGTGTACAAGTGGCAGGATGTGTTCATCATTGCACATCATCCATGAGAGATGGTAAGGGGAAGGACAAAGAATAAGAGCCTCCCTTAGTCTAGCACATCATACTTGGACATCCTTAATCCTCTCTTAATCCTCTCCACTTTGCTGTGGAGATTGAAGACAGGACAATATCAGACAACATTGGTATGCACTTTCCAAATGCCCCTGTAGCCAGCTTGGTAGATATGGGCATCCTAAAGCATTGTAACAATTGTCTCATGTTTGCAAACAACATTTTAATACTTTAAAACGCAGTATGCAAGAGATGTACATACACAATTTCCTCAGAGGCAAAATTCTGACTTACAAACAAGAATGCCAAGAACATACAAACACCACGCATACTGCTCACCACACACACAGATCATCTTATGCTGGGGCACTAAAAAAGCTATCTTCCCACACCAAAAAGACCTCCTACGCCTGCAAATGGCAACACGTATCCTCCACAGTCTCTAAAGCACACGCCAAAAGCAACACCAAACACCACACGTATGCCTACACCTAATGGATCCCCCAAGAACAAAGCCCATAAGGCAAGCAAGCACTTTACCCTGGACTCTTGTCATAGGTGCCTACATTGTATGATGCACAGATTCCCCACTTACAACTGGACAAGGAAAGGATAACAGTTAATGACTTATCTGGAACCAGGATCTACCAGGTTGCATATGCACTAAAGTCAGTGCACCCACAGGTACCAGTATGATTTTATCCTAGTCCATGTGGGTGTAAATGACTTGAAACATGCCTCACTGAACTATATGAAGAGAGACATAATGCATCTCCCTGAATATCTGTCTCAGACAGAAATGTACCTTGCATTCAGTGGCATTCTACCTTCACTAAGGATGATGCCACAGTATAAACAAAGAATGAGTGACTTTAACAATTGGCTTAGTTTCTGGTGACATTCCAGGAGGATTCAGTATTTGTCATTATGGGAGGACATGGTTAGTACACCACATTGCTTTGACAGGAATGGTCAATACCTGCCCCAAATGGGCTTCTGGATATTGGCTAAAACTTTATCCACCTCGTTAGAAAATATTTTGGCAATGTCAATTTGACAAAGCTACTAACTTAGCAAATAAATAAAACCCAAAGGAGCCTTAATGTGTTAATGCTCAATGCTAGGAGCCTTAACAAGAAACTCCACACAATACAAGATTTCCTCGCTCTGGAGAATGTAGGCATCTGTGCCATTATCAAGACATGGTTTAAAGCTGCAGAAAGCACTCCAGTAGTGTAAGGCTTCAGTGCCTTCCACACATTTAGACCATCAGCTGCACAGATATGGAATAAAGATGGAGGTGTCTCAATCTACATTAGCAACAAATATACCTCTAGGTTGGTTAAACAGGATGATGCCCTGGAGTTTATCCACGTACAAATCACCATAAAGTCCCATACCATATCCTAGTAAACTGTAGATCACCATCTATGCCCCAAGAGTCCTGTAACTTGTACTCAGACATGCTGAAAGCACTCACTTTCCAACCAAGTATCCTATTCATGGGAGACTTCAGCTACCCCTCTGTAGACTAGGAAATATGTACTGCCTCCAGCTGGTTTGCAGACACAACAGCTACTGGACTATATTAACACAAATATCCTTAACCATATAGCGCACTCCAACCAGAGGTTCAAACATTCTAGACCTTGTACTCAACAGCATGGTAGAGTGCTGCATCACTCAAGCCCCCCCCCCCCCCCCCCACCATGTGTCAACTTCTTACTGATGAAGTATGATCATAAAGCTGCCTCTTTCAGAATAAAAATTAACTTGGAAAACCCAGCAAAACCTCTTAACAGTTTGGAACTATTCTAAAGCAAACTACATCCTGTTAAGTAACAGTTTGTCGCAACTTACTGCCCCTTCATACCATGAGTTCATAGTAACCTATGGGGAATTGTTCACAGAAACTCTGTACAACCATGTAAATGGCTGTATAGAGGTTGTTGTGCCTGTCAGAAGTAGACCCAAAAACAAATTGCACTGGTGGAATCCTAACAGTAACAAGGTAAATAAAAGGAAAAAAAGACATGGCAAACATCAGAAAGAGCAACTCATAATGGCAGGAACTCACTAATTAAAATAAACAGGGGTCTAAGATAAGTAATTTAGTCCAACTAGTCTAATTTGAAGGTCAAGATAGCATGTCAGGATAAAGGCAACATCAAGGCCTTCCACAGCTATGTCCGAAACCTTAAAGGTAACACAAGACCAGAGCTCTGAACTGTTGTTCACTGAGCAGTGACATAATGAATCTCCTCACTGACAAATACAACTCTACCTTCACCCCCCCCACCAATTAATTGCAGGAAACAGATCTTGGTGGCATTAACTAAGGCCAAAAAAACAGCCTCACTGGGCCCAGGCAATAATCTGGGTTGCCTCCTAAATAGATGAAACATGACCTATCAGGACCACTTGAGTCACTTTTCAACTGCAGCTTAAAAACAGGCTATATACCATGTGAATGGAAGACTGCACTGGCTATCCCTCTTCACAAGGGTGGACTGTCAACTGACCTTAGAGAAGCTACAGACCCATTGGTCTAACTAGTCTAATATGCAAAGCAATGGAACGAATTTTCATGGAAATTATCAAAAAAGACATTGGCAACCTACAGACACTGGACCCATCCCAATCTGGTTTTGTCAAAGGAGGGTCATGCTTACTTAACCTGGTAGACTTCTTTGAGAGGGTCTCCAAGGCAATGGATGAGGGGAAAATGGTGCATACCACCTACCTAGGCCTGGATAAGGCGTTTAATAGAATACCCCAGACAGGTATTTTTGACAAACTAGGCATAAACCCTACATAACTTGTTGGATTGCCAGCTGGTTCACAGATAGGACCCAAGAAGTCAGGATTGGCGACACCAGTTCCATCTACAGACCAGTCACAAGCAGAATATCTCAGGCCTCAGTTCTGGGCCTGCTGCTGTTTGGCATCTACTTCTTGGAGGTCAAGGCTAATGTCAAAAGCCTCTGTCTCACCAAGTTTGCAGACAACTGCAAATGGGAGCTGTCATACATTACTCCTCCACGACACTGACATCTTACAAGAGGGTCTGATACCAACAAATGACTGGTGCCAAAGCCACGGATTAAAACTCTAGGCCAAGAAGGTACATCATAGTGCCTTATGAGAAAGAGTCCACCCAGGTTTATTACTCCCATCATTAAGACACTGCTGTAAGAGCTGACCCAGTAGTTGGGTGTCTGGAAACATATGTAGACAGTAATCTGGCCTTTGACCAACACTTAACCAAGGGAGTAAGGAAAATCATTCTGTTACCAAACTTTTAAGTAAGAGTATGGCATCCAGATCCAAGGGAGTTATAGTACCATTTTACTCAGCACTCATCAGATCCATCATTGACTACAGTGCCCTCTTCAGCATGTACCTGACCATCCATGTGAAACAGTTTGTATGCCCACAGAGGTTCATCACCAACAAAATCTGGCTATTAACACATTGTCCTATACAGATCACTGTAAAGCCATTATCTCTGTACTCAGTCTTGTACAGGTTACTGAGAAGCGATCTATGCCTGGCATGTAAGGCGTCCTCAGATCCAGCACTGATGGACCTTTTCACATCTGCAAAATGAATAGCACCAGAGACACTAGATCCAATAATTTGAACTTTGCTTGCAAGATGGAAGACATGCTGATGTGACAAATGTGTCTCAAAGGATCCCCATGCTGTAGAATAGGCGCCCCATCCATGTGAAGCAGAGTTCATCCCTAACCCTATTAAAAGTTAACCTTGACCATTGGATGGGAAATTGAACCCACCTCCCCAATCTGGCCCCCATTTCTCTGATAGACAGAGGCCAACAATAAATATTCTGTAAATAACATACCCCCACACTAAAACTTTAGCAACTTCCTAAGTAACATACTCATCCAAATAGACACCCATGTTACAAGGGGGACACAATTGGTTTGGTTGCACAGCTAGGCTTATAAAGACCTTGGTGGTCATTAGCCTAACATATACCTATGAACCAATGTACCATAGCACACTGTGAAAAGTGATTAGGGTGGCTAAATGAAAAAAGAAAGTGAATAAAGCTTCTAACATTACAATATAATGCAAAAGTAATTCTGTATGTATTGCTTTACAATCATTTAACTTGAACAAGGAAATGTTTGTGTTTGTATGATTGTTTCTTTTACATTGTTGTTATGCTGTACAAGTATATACCTTTATTTGTTGCATCTATCCAATTACACAAATATCTAAATTTTACTCAGTTCATAGAATAGGCAAAGGTGTGGAATAAAGAAGTGGGTCTTTATTTTTTGCTGTTTTCATAGAATAATAACCTGTAGGTAGTGAATATACTCCAAAGGGAAAAGTTTCATCAAACACAGGCCTTTCAGTCCAAAACTAATACTGAGAATATGCGTTGAGGTGGTGATAAGATTTTTTTCTCAGGCATTTTGGGTGCGCACACTCAGAAATGTACATTAATTCAACGACTTATTTGTTTTTGAGACTGTTTCATTTGTGGAAGCACTATAATCCAAGAAGAGTATATTGAATGTTTATTACAGGCAGATGGTAACATTTTTCTTCCATTCATGAATTTAAAGACGCTAGTGTTTCCAAGAAGTATAGGCAGAAAATAATCTATATATACCTTCCCTTGGATATATTTTTACTGTTGCCATTATCACATGTGGAAGTTGTCTAACTTTTCAGATATTAGAGTTTTGTACTTGGGCTTCTAACTGTCATCTATTCTGTCATCATTTCATCAACACTGCAATGATAAAGCTCCATATGCAACAGAGAATTATAATGAGGTCTCCAATAATCACCGTTTGTTAAAATGTTTTCACAACATAAATTCAAGAAAGTAGGTTTCTTGAATCCATTTTTTTAATACATTAGCTACGTTCAACAGCATGATCATAATCCCCTGTGTATGTTATGCACTTTTCAAGGTTTTCTTTATTTATTCTTAACACTACTCAACAAACAGCAGCCTAAAAGGAACTAAGCACAGCCAATACAGACCTACAGCAAAGAAATTATTTGTCCATGTTAAACACTGTAATACACTTTGCACTGTCTGTCTCTTAAAAGTTGTTGATTGATTATCTATCTTCTTTTCAGACACTGCCTATGTAGCAATGATAAGTGATTTACAGCTTTGCAAGCTTTAACTCACTTAACGCTTGTACACTTTTCTCTTTAACTTGTACTACATCTGGGATGCTGAAATTCCCCATGTAAGAATTTTTTATCAGTGAATCTTAACTGCAGTTCGATTTCTCAAAATGGATCCCAAGATTCACCTGTCATGCTTTGCTGTCAGAGTGAATTTCTTGGAATCCACTTCTCAAATATTTAACAAACTTGTTGCAACTGATGGCCCAGTCATAATCCTGTAAGTATATTGGCTTCTGAATTGATGAACTAAAGTTCTGTATCAGTGCCTTTACAGCATTTCCCCACAATTGTTCATGAATCTGTTCTTCCTTGGAAAAGATTTGTGTATCCAGTGAAATGGAGACGAGAGCTAGCAGTCTTGTAATTTGTGGTGCTGCCAGGATGTTATTACTGTTTTATGAAACCTTGGGACTAGGTACCCCATTAATGTAACAGAATAATGTTCATCGTGTTACACTGCTGCAGTCATTACACTTGGGTTATCCTGACGACAGGCGGTTCCCCAGTCGGCCTGAGTTCCAAAGTCTTGGTCCGGCGTCGGTTGCTGTCGCCTCCTCCCTGACGTCAGTACAACAGGGGTATATAAGATGCAGCCGACGCCATTTTCTTCAGTCTTTCTTGCCACACAGTGCCCGAAGCAAAAGCAGTTCGCAAGTGCCGGTCGGCCGTCTCCTGAGGTTTTCATTCCGAATCCAGAACCAAAGTCTTCTACAAAGCTAAGTACCCCATTGGGGAAACTTTTTCTTGCCTCAGACCGATATCGGTAAAAGTTAATAACTGTATTTCTTGTGGGAAGCAAATACCTCATAAGGATTTCCATTCCTATTATATCCCATGCCTAGGCCCAGACCATGATGTCACTGGTTGTTGGTTTTGTGCTAGGTTTAACACGCGCACTATTAAACGTCGGTTTGATTTTGCCCGACATTATTTTGGTAGAAAATTCAATTATGCCATGTCGTCGGAACTTCCGACGACTGGAATACACAAAAAGCGCAATGACAAGGATAGGCATCCGAGGCCCAAAACTGTCTACGAAGCCTCTTCTAGGCCAGTCGCCGGTTCTCCGGTTTTCAGTGAGGCGCCTTCGCAGCCCCTGATGACCGCTTCTGTAGAACCACAGGCCGCCTCTGACTCCCACGTGGAGATGGCTGGGCCTTCGGATGCACAAGTTATTCAACCTACTGAGACTAACCTTTCAGAGGGATCAGGAGTAGCTGAGCAACCCACAGCTTCAGAGAGTGTCTTCAGACCTACTCAGTTAAGCATTAAACCCTCAGCTAAGTCTAAGCCTCCTTTAAAATCAAAGAAACAAATACAGCACTCTCCAGGGCAGGCCTCCATGCCTAAGAAACAAATGCTCAAAATGGCCGAAGACCTAATCACTCTGATCAGGGGGTCCCATCCCCCTCCTGATAAAAGGCCTTGACAGGATGCAGACTATGACTCATCCGACCAGGTGTCCATCTCTTCTGATTCATCCTCAGACCTAGGATACTCTTTACCCCCTTATGAGGATTCTAATGCTGAGGAATCAATTCCATCAGCCTCACCGCCTGAGAACTACTCTTTTGGGGAAACCCTACATACCATGAGGAAGCATTTCCACTGGGAAGGCCAGGATTACTCAGAATCCAAGAAAAGGCACAGAGACTTACTTTTATTACCTCAACACAGACCCCTTGTTATTTCGCCAGTGTTAGATACTGTGGATGATGTATATACTGAATCCAGCTTAAATCCTGATTCCTTACCTCCAGCCCCTGTTAAACCTGACAGATATTACAGAGTCCCTGACTCACATAAATTTCTGTATAAAGCCCTGTAGCTGACCCTGAAACTATTTCTCAGGGACCCAAAGGAGTTAAGGCCTCATCAGCCAAAAATCCAGTTCCCTCTGACAGAGATTCCAGAGCATTGGACAGATGGAGAAAGAAAGTATATACGTCTGTAACTTTAGCAATGAGAGCCTTAAATTGCCAGTTTCACATGCTAAAATATCAGCAATTTTTACTGTCTGTTGCAACAAAAAAATGCTTCCAGAATCAGATCCTCCTAATTTTAAAGAAATGCAGGATTTATTGCATGCAGCTGAACAAGTGGGAAAGCATACTTTGCAATGTGGTTTTGATTCTCTAGAGACCTCCTGCAGAGCAGCAGTTCCAGGCTCTGTCATTAGAAGACATGCTTGGTTAAAAGAACATACGTTACCAGATCATGTTAAAGCAAAATTATTGGATGCACCTTTGCAGCAGGATGTGTTATTTGAAGGCAGAAGAGGTATTAAAGAAAGTGGAGGATAAGGCAAAATATATGCAAACGGTGAAGGATTTCTTACAGGTTCAGCCTCCTAGATTTAGCAGAAACTGGCCAACTAAGAATTGGTCCTTTCCAATTACAGACAGACCTCAAAGGGGAAGATACAGATGTCCAAGAGGTAGAGGTCAAACACAAGGTCCTTATAGGCCTCGACAATGGGTTGCATCAGGCCAGAAAGAAGGGGAAGACAGGCCCCAACCATATAAAAAGCAGCTCCAATGATTTCCCACTACAGCTGCCAAACAAATCCCTCTTGGCAGCCCCCTTGGGAGGAAAACTGGCACTCTTCTACCACAATTGGCAAATGATCACCAAAGACAAATGGATTCTCAGCATTGTATTTCAAGGTTACAGGTTCCACTTTCACACTCTGCCAAGGTTAAAAGAAATGCCAAATCTGCCACCAAATCAATGGGCAGAGGCTCAAAAACAAATTACAGCACTCATGGATATGAGAGCTATTCAAAAGGTACCATCACGGGAGCAAGGACAAGGATTTTACTCAAGACTCTTTCTGGTGCCCAGAAAGGACAAAGCCTGGAGGTCCATTCTGGATCTTTCATCTCCAAACACTTACCTGGATGTTCCAAAATTCAAAATGTTGACACTACAGCAGCTTCTTCCCATGCTGGGCAAGAAAGCTTGGCTCGTGACTTTGGACCTCAAGGAGGCATACCTGCATGTCCCTATCAGACAAAACTGCAGAAGATACCTCAGATTCATAGCTTGGTCAATGCACTACCAATTCTTTGCACTGCCCTTTGCCTTATCTACTGCGCCCAGGGTCTTCACAAAGTGCCTGGCACCAGTAATTGCATTTTGCAGACAGAAAGGAATTAAAATTTATCCATACCTGGATGACTGCTTGATTCAAGCAGAGAGCAAGGACATTCTTCTGAAGAATCTGGCGTTTGTAAAAAAGTTATTAAGTTGCCTGGGGTACACAGTAAATGAAAAGAAATCAAAACTAGTGCCCTCACAAGAGATTATATTCCTGGGTGCCAGCTTGAACACAACAGCCCAGATGGCTTATCTCATGCCAGACAAGCAAGGACAACTGACTCAATACGTTCAATTGATGGCAACAAAGACCCAACTCCCTGCAAGAAAAATTCTGCAGGCCTTGGGTTACATGACATTCTGCATACTACTAATTCCATATGCCAGACTGCATATGAGGAAACTACAATGGTACCTAAAGAATGTATGGTCTCAACACTGTCAAAATCTGGAAACAGTTATACCACTAATCCCTTGCCTTCAACAGGAGTTTCAATGGTGGGCTCAAGCTTGTCACCTCAACAAGGGACAGCCTTTTACACAACCCACAGCCAGGCAAACACTGACAACAGATGCATCGGATTACGCCTGGGGAGCACACATGGCAGGCAAATGTATTCAGGGCACGTGGCCCGCAGAACAAAGGCATCTTCACATCAATCAAAAAGAGATGCTGGCTGTACAAAATGCCCTTATAGCTTTCAAGGACCTGCTACATCCAGGACAACTACTGCTAAAGACAGACAACACCACAGTTATGTGGTACATAAACAAGCAAGGGGGCACTCACTCCTACCCCCTATGCAGACAAGCCATGACCTTGTGGAACACAGCTATAAACCTTCAAGTTCATCTGCAAGCACAATTCCTGCCAAGAGAGAAAAACACACTGGCAGACGACTTAAGCAGAAACATCATGGATCCCCACGAATGGGAATTGAATCCACAAATATTCAGAATGATAACACAGAAATGTTGGAGCCCGGACATAGATCTGTTTGCATCCCCAATAAACTGCCAGCTACAAAAATTCTGCACAAGGAGTTACCATCCACAAGCATGGAAAGTGGATGCCCTCTCATTCAGCTGGGAGAACCTACAAGTATACGCTTTCCCACCACTACCTCTCCTGCCAAAGGTACTCACAAAAGCCAGGCAGGAAGAGCCAAAGATGATTCTGATTGCACCAGACTGGCCACGCCAGCACTGGTACCTAATCTTAAGGAGCTTAGCACAAGAACCACCCTGGATTTTGCCTCATATCCCACATCTGCTGACTCAACACAACAATCAAATACTACACAGCCAGCTAAAGACCTTAAACCTAGCTGTATGGAATATTCCTTAGTCAAGCAAGCAATTCCTCTCTCCAAAGCTGTTATGGATGTCATTCTGGAGGCCAGAAGGCCTAGTACCAGGAAAGCCTATTCGGATAAATGGAAGAGATTCTGTGCCTGGAACCAAGCTCACAGCCTTGACCCTCTTGTCCCAAACATTCCTCAGATACTACAATACTTAACTGAGATGCTGGACAAAGGCCTCTCCTTCTCATCCATCAAGATCCACGTCTCTGCCATCTCTGCTCATTACAACACGGATCCACCAATTTTTTCTAATCCTCTGTTAAAACAGTACCTCAGAGGGACTAAAAACATAAGACCGCCCCGTAGAGCACCTACTCCAACTTGGGACCTCAACTTTGTTTTGGAAAAACTAATTTTACCTCCTTTTGAGCCAGCTAACACAGCAGACTTAAAATATATCTCTTGGAAAACTGCTCTGCTCCTGGCAATAACATCAGCACAAAGAGTTTCAGAATTACAGGCACTAATGGCAGTGGAACCTTTCCTCATTTTCCACCAGGACAGGGTGTCTTTAAGAACTAACCCTACGTTTATGCCAAAGGTGGTATCCAGTGTGGCTCTAAACCAAACTATTCACCTGCCAACTTTTTATCCTAAACCACAGAATAAAGGGGAGAGACTACTGCACTCTTTGGACATTCACAGGCAGTTACGCTTCTACTTGGACAAAACCAAAGCTTTCAGAAAATCTGAGCAATTATTGGTAGCTTATGCTGCAGGAGCACAGGAAAAAGCCATTTCAAAACAGACTATTTCAAAATGGATAGGACATTGTATACGTTTCTGCTACACATACCATGGAAAACCTGTACCTAGCAGCATTAGATCTCACTCCACAAGGGCAACAGCCACTTCAACTGCCTACCTCAGGGGAGTACCTACCAAATATATTTTGGAAGCAGCAACTTGGAGTTCTGTACATACCTTCACCAAGCATTACCATCTGCCTCTATACTCTAAATCCAGAGCTGGCTTTGCCACTGCAGTGCTGCAGTGCCTTATAGCCACCCCTAATGCCTTATAGAACCAGCCACCCTACCTCAGCTTTAGGATTCTACCCAAGTGTAATGACTGCAGCAGTGTAACACGATGAACATAGTACAGTTTTGTACTACTATAAATGTAGATGTTCGAGTGTATACACTGCTGCAGTCCAGGTTACCCCCTCCTTCCCATCTTACTGGCTGGTATGTACCTATGTCTTCTACCCTTACTACCTATGGGGAGTATTTGCTGGTAGCTGTAAGTTGTTTTTTGCTTTTCTTATGTATGTTTTATTAGCAATTGGAATTGCCTACCTATTTAGAGGCACCTGACATCTGGGGCAAAAAAAACTGAAGAAAATGGCGTCGGCTGCATCTTATATACCCCTGTCGCACTGACGTCAGGGAGGAGGCGACAGCAACTGACGCCGGACCAAGACTTTGGAACTCAGGCCGACTGGGGAACCACCTGACGGCAGGATAACCCAAGTGTAATGACTGCAGCAGTGTATACACTCGAACATCTACATTTATGGTAGTTACAAAACTGTACTTTTTTAAAATTGTATGGATTAGAGGACTAAATGGAAGTCTTGGTGACTATAAATATTGCTGTTGCAGTCATACATTGCAATTTGGTAAGAATTCTGAAGCTGTACAGAACTGGATTTTATGTGAACTGTCCCATTGCATTTTGTTGTCATAGCAATAAAAGGCCAATTCCTTCAATATTTCTTAGGGTGTATTTAACAAGAAATAAAAATTGCCAGTACTGATATACATATCCTCTACATTTAAATTGTTATAACTCTATGAATTAGTGATAAAATGTGATGTATATATAGCTGAGTATGTATTACATGGGATTTTTGTTAATTAGATATGTAATATAGAACTACCACAAGCTGTATTCATTTCTCTGCTTCATTCAGCTAGTTTCATCTTTTAGATGTGAAAGTTTGAGGTCACGTGTTTATTTAACAGTTAATGGTTTTATCGGATTTCTCCAAACCTTTAAGGAAAACAAAATTTAAAAAAAAATCTTATGTCATGGCAGCTTTGAAAACTGGAGTGGCCTGTCTAGAAATTGGTGAAAGAGAATGACACAGAGAGGTGCATTTATGAACATACTTTTTGCTTAACTCTTCCTAATACTTCAGTTTAGGGGCAACACTGCCTTTAACTGATTTATATTATTAATGTTCCATTCTCAGACATGAACATGTGTTTTGATACAACCACTTTCTTCATATTAATATTATCATCATCATCATGTGTTAGTGTTTGATCCTACCACTTTCTTCTTATTAATATTATGTATTATTATTATCATGCATTAGTGTTTGATACTACCACTTTCTTTTTATTAATATTATCATGTATTATTATTATTATTATTATTATTATTTGAACATACTTGGTTCTTAGAGTATGTTGCTAACCATGCTCTTCCAATCCTTCCTCTTAGTTACTACCTTGTTACAAATAAATACAACGTGTCCCTTCAGTGATTTATATATCTTTTACAAGATCCATTCAGTTACTTCTTTAGTGTAATCGAAAACATCATGCCTTTAAACTCAGCTGGTGTTGGCAGACAGAGATTTATCTTATTGGATTATCACCCATCTGATTGGAGAATTCAGGTGGCTTCCTGTAATTTGCACTTGCTGTGTTCATGTATACATCAAGCATTTGTGAAGGCAGGGGATGAATGCAGCATACAGCTGTGAACTCCTCATTCATAATTAAACGGTCACTCTTCCTTACATGTGTTCTCTTTCTAAATAGTCATATTTACATTAACTTGATCAGACCTCTAAGCTTAACTTTTATAAACTGAAAGTGATTGTCATGTCAGCACTGTTGGTTTGGGGTCATCTGAGCTTGCAATTTCATGGTTGTTTAAATTATTTCCCTTATTTCTAAGAGGCATTTGTACAAGCAAGGCACTACTGTGTAGTCATCATCTGAGTAAAATTTTGTAGCTGGTTAATTTTATTGTCTTATTCTAGCATATTAAAAGTTGAACCTTCAGATAAATCATTTGCTAGTCCCTTAGCTGATACAACATTACTCTTGACTGACTGTAGCTGGGCTTCCTTGTTTCTGGAAATTTACCATCTGCTGAGCAAAGAAGTATATCTTGTCTCTTTCCTTACTAACTGTTTTAACCCGGCTGCATCTGTCAAGGCACCAAATATTTGCACCTCCCCTTTTTTAACCTTACAAGAAAAGAAATGACTGAAAAGTGAGTGAGGAACGAGTGAGACTAATCTGGGAAACAGGAAGTGGTTACATTAAAATACACCTTATTTTTTTAAGAAGTCAATGTAATGAGAGGAGATAGGGACAACATGGATCCTTCGGCATGGCTGTGTTTGATAGTTCTAGCTTCTGCAGGATTAATTTTTTTAGTTTCTGACTCAGACATTCTTGACCTCAGTCATATGTGCTTCTTAGTTCTCTGTTCCATGTTTACATCACCCTTAATGTAGAAGAAAACCTTTTAACACTATTATTACTCTTGCTGCCTTCAAGTGCCAGTATTTTGTTTTAAATATGCATAAAATAATAAAATCTGACTGTAAAAGAGACTGCTGTAGTACACAGATTGAGAGAAAGGTTGACTGAAAATAGAATAAAGTCTTCCATGTTCAGAAGTAACTCACTGAGCAGACAGGAACTTTTTCTATTATCAGATAAGACTGATTTTTTCAGAGAATAGGAGCTCTGAGGCACATAAACCCTTCCTCAAACTGCTGTCTTTAGCTTTACAAATGAATAACCAAAGACAAATATAGCGTGAGGAATTACTGTAAAGCATGGCCATCTTAAAAGCTGTCGAGATGTTTTTTTTGTGGAATGCAGGTTTTGAACACAGGCTCCTGAGTAACCCAACAGTCAGCTTAATGAAGTGGTGCTGTCAGTCCAGAGTGGCACACTGAAACTCCGTTTGATGGTCTCATAAATCAAGCTGACAGGCCTGTTACCCAGCTAGCTTTACTCATTCAGCTGCATCTAATGTAAACAGAACACAGACAAAATGTGTTAAAGAACTTGAACCTACTGCGGGTGCAGGAGGAGGGGGAGAACGAATGAGCAGGGGAGAAGAGTACACTTCAAGGAACTGGTATATCCCTGTCTTGCTGTAACAGGAAAGGACCTTTCAGTTTCTCTCCTGAGACGTCTTGTCTGTAAAAACAAAACTAGTTTGTTTTATAGTGGTCAGGAGGTTTAGAAACTATAATTATTTTTGTAAGATTTCATGATCTTATCTTATGGAGATAAAGTCAGTGTTTGGTTTGTATCCAAGAACTGGTCCCTAGAAAAGTAATCCTGTCCTAAAACTGAGGCCTGGTTTTCATCATAGAACACTGCGTGGCTGTACCAGTCACTAAGACCCAGAGAAATATTTGTGCAAGTTGGTAGTCAGGAGAAACTACACTTCTGCCGTCTTGCATTGTTTGTGGAGGTGGGGGTTTTGTGCTTCATTGAACATAAACATTCTTTGAATATTTGCTTCTTTGAAGGTAAACTTTTTATGACTGTTAAGTGGACCCAGAATTAAACATTTGATTATTGATACAGTGAGTCCTTTCTTTTTAGCTGCATTTTCTCTACATGTAAATAAAAGTGTATAACTTGTTAGACTATGGTGACAAAGCTTGGATAATTAAAGTAATTTAATTTCTCGTGTTCTTTAGGTGAATATATATATTTTTTAAGATGGGCAGCTATTTTGCACATACTCGTGTTCTAGAATGCATGGTGTGTGTGTTCATTTTGGTGTTCCATGTGTTTTTTTATGCATGAACGGTACCTAACTGAGTAAATGAATTGTGTTTTACTTGCATCTTTCATTTTCTGATACAGTATTTGATTCTGACTGCTGTAATCATGTATCCTCTGAGTTGTTTCATTTATACAGACAACAGTCTCATTCCTGGCAGACATCAGTTTTCAACTTGGATTTTAATTTGCATTTAATGTTTTATACCTTCAGTTTAGTTAAAATAAAGACTATAAAAAAGTTATGATTATTAATAAGATATAGTAGTGTCAAACATTCAGTTTTTTTAAGGTTTGTTACAGAAGAGTGACAGCCATTTGTGGTGGGTTAATGCAAAATGCTTGGGGGGGTGGATACAGTAGTCTGTCAGTGTTTTTATATTACAGTCAATGTATGCAGAGGAAATGCATCCAATTTGTATAAGGATATTACGTCTAATCTTTGAGAGAGAGAAAGGCGGGGGGATTTGTGTCTCATCAGGATGAACAGGTTAAGAGCAAAACATATTTTTTTAAAAACATAGCTTAACGTTAATACATTTTTGAGGTAGAAGAGGGCAACTTCTCACATATGGGTAAAAGGATGTCTCTGGAATCACATATTAGCTGAGGAGTTAGGATGAAAGCAATGCTGACATTAAGTAATGTACAATGATTACTTGTAACATAGGACATGAAGAAATAATGTGGCAGATAGTATCCTTAGATCTTTCTCCCATTTATAGACTTTCATGGACTTCAACAGTTTACCTGTTTTTGCTTGCTTTCATTAATTTCTAGACAGGTAATGTTATCTATTCTTAACAGGGTATCTGATGTAAGTAGTGGACATTATGTACGTATCATTATTGTTCACCGTGCATTCCACATTTAAATAGATGAAAAGTACAGTTTTGTACCTACCATAAATGTAGATGTTCTTCATTCCACATTGCTGCAGTCCTAACCATTGGGGTAGTCCGCTGTCCAGTCGGCCCGAATACCAAAGTATATGGCTGACGTCGGTCAAGGCGCATTAGACTGATGTCAGGACGTCAGGGTACTAATGCGCATGACCGACGTCATATCCCCAGTCTTTTTTGCCGCATGGTCCGATGCAGAAGCAGTTTTGCGAGTGCAGGTTGGCGTTCTGAAATTTTCTGAAGTCGGAGTTTCAGACCGAATCAAAGTTGGCTAAGTACCCCGTTGGGGAATATTTTGGTTTTTTCTTGCCTCAGTATTTAACCGGATGTCAGAAAAAGTGAATAACTGTATTTCTTGTGGGAAACAGATACCTCATAGGGATTACCATACTTTGTGTATACCTTGTTTAGGGCCTGAGCACGACGTTGTTGGATGCCGCTCTTGTGCTAGATTTAACAAACGCACTATTAAGAGAAGGTTAGACTGTGCCAGGTTAGTGTTTGGGAAGCGTTGTAATTATAAAATGCCGCCGGATGCTCCGGCCCGCTTCGCCAAAAAGCGCAAGGACAAAGCAGCAAAGCCTAGGGTTGAAGAACCGCAGTCCCGGACGACGGTTCTTTAGAAGGCTCAGTGGAGCCAGAGGTTTTGCCAGGAGTTTCTGTGGAGTCTCAGGCAGAGACTTTACTGTTACAGGATGTGCCCTCTCAGGAGGTAGGCCAGGCTGATGGGATTTCTCAGGTAGCTGTTCTTTCCTCTCTTCCTAAGGCAGTTAGAGCCTCTCCTTCTGTTTCCAAGACTTCCTTGAGAGGTAGGCCAAGTTTAGCTTCAGTGGGGGCTTCTCCTAGCACTTCAGGTTCTGTGCCTAAGAAACATATGCTTAAAATGGCAGAGGATTTGATTACTATGATTAGAGGTTCTATGCCCCCTCCTGATAAGAGGCCTAGGGTGGAGCCTGAGTTTGAGAGTTTTGAACAGTGTTCAGAGGCTTCTGAGTCTTCGGCTGAAGACTTGCAGGAGTTTCCTCATTATTCTGATTCTGATGTGGATGATTCCACTCCTTCAGCTTCTCCTCCTGAGGATTTTTCATTTTCAGAGACTCTGCATTCCATGAGGGAGCATTTTAAATGGGAAGGCCAAGATTTCTCTGATTCCAGGAAGAGGCTTAGGGAATTCTTGTTTTACCCCAGCATAGGCCCTTAGCTATACCTCCTGTGTTGAATGTGGTGGAAGATGTTTTGCAGAGGCTTCCTGAATCCTGATTCTTTGCCTCCTGCCCCTGTTAAACCTGATAGGTACTATAGGGTGCCTGAAGCTCATAAGTATCTTTTAAGAGTCCTAGGGCAGACCCAGAAATTGTTTCTCAGGGGCCTAAAGGTGTTAAGGCCTCTGTTGTTAAAAATCCTGTTCCTTCTGATAAAGAGGCAAGGGCTTTGGATAGATGGGGTAAGAAAGTGTATACTTCTTCCACTTTAGCCATGAGGCGTTGAATTGTCAGTTTCACATGCTAAAATATCAGAATTATCTCCTTTCACAATTAAAATCTAAGGTGGATGCTCTGGCGGAAGGTATTGAGTGTAAAGAGTTGCTAGATTTAGTTCATGTGTCTGAACAAGTGGGTAAGCATTCTTTGCAATGTGGTTTTGATGCTGTGCAGGCCTCCTCGAGGGTGGCTGCCACTGGTTCTGTTCTTCATGAGGCACGCTTGGTTGAGGGATCAGAATTTAGCTGAGCATGTTAAAACAAGGATTTTGGATGCTCCTTTACAGTCTGATGTGTTGTTTGGTTCGCCTGTGGAAGCAGTTTTAAAGAAAATGGAGGACAAGGCTAAATCTATGCAGACTGTCAAAGATTTTTTGCAGGTGCAGCCTCCAAAGTTTAGCAGAAATTGGCCTACTAAGGGATGGACATATCCTGCGTATGATTCCCAGTCTAGGGGTAGGTCTAGACGTGGTAGGGGCAGAGCTCAAGGTTCTTTTAGGCCTAGAACAGGGAGTTCTCCTGCTCAGACTTCTGGTGAGGGCAGGGGTCAGTCCAGGGGTCAGTCCTTTCGTAAACAGACCCAATGACCTGCCTTTTCAGCTGCCAGAGCATTCTCGACTGGCAGCTCCTTTGGGAGGAAGACTGTCTCTTTTCAAAGAAAATTGGGATTTAATTACTCAAGACAGATGGGTTTTGGATATCATTCGCCACGGTTACAGGTTTTATTTCCATACCTTGCCCCCTTTCAAAGGCATGCCAGACGTTCCTCCTCCACAAAGGAAAGAGGCTCACAAGCAAATTTCTTTGTTACTCCAAATAGGGGCCATTCAGCCAGTTCCTGTACCAGAAAGGGGCCTAGGATTTTATTCTCGCCTGTTCCTAGTACCAAAGAAGGGGAACTCGTGGAGACCAATTTTGGATTTATCTATCCTCAACACTTATCTGGACATTCCCAAGTTCAAAATGTTGACGTTACAACAGCTTTTACCTCTGCTGGGCATAGATCACTGGATGGTAACTTTAGATCTCAAGGAAGCTTACCTTCATGTGCCAATAAGACTAAGATGCAGGAAGTATCTGCGTTTCGAGCTGGAAATTCTCATTATCAGTTCTCTGCATTGCCCTTTGGCTTATCTACTGCCCAGAGTATTCACAAAGGTTCTGGCTCCAGTGATAGCTTACTTCAGGCTAAAAGGAATCCAAATCTATCCTTACTTGGACGACTGCCTGATTCTGGCTCAAGAAAAGAAGATCTTCTACAGCATCTGGAATATGTCATAGCAGTGCTAAGATGCCTAGGGTATTCTGTGAACGAAATAAAGTCCAGTCTAGTACCCTCTCAAGACATGTGCTTTCTGGGTGTGAGACTGAATACAGCAGCCCAGATGGCCTTTTTAACCCCGGACAAACAAAAGAATCTTTCCAGTTACTTCCATCATCTATCTCTTCAGTCCGGGCTGACTGCAAGGACAGTCCTTCAAGCCTTAGGGTTCATGGCATCTTGTATTCTGGTGCTTCCCAATGCCAAACTGCATATGAGGAAGCTACAATGGTATCTCAAAAATCTGTGGACACAGCACTGCCAGGATTTGGACACTGTCATTCAAATAATACCTTGCATTCAAAAGGAATTTTTGTGGTGGGCTCAGGAATGTCACCTAAACAAGGGACTCTCTGTGACCCGGCCAGAGGCAAGTCAGATTCTAACGACAGATGCCTCAGATGTTGCTTGGGGAGCTCCTCTAAACGGAAAGTGGATACAAGACAAGTGGCCTGCCAGACTACAGCATCTACATATCAACATGAAAGAGATGTTAGCAGTTCAGTTTGCATTAATTGCTTTCAAGGAGTTACTTCTTCCAGGGCAGGTGTTGATTCTAACAGACAACACAACTGTCATGTGGTACATCAACAAACAAGGGGGAACACATTCTTACCCATTGTGCAGACAAGCAATGATTTTATGGGAGACTGCGCTCAGTCTGCAACTAACTCTTCAGGCAAGGTTTCTGCCGGGAGCACAGAACTCCTTAGCAGATGTATTAAGCAGACAAATCATGGATCCCCACGAGTGGAAACTGGATCTTCATGTATTTCAAACATTGACAGTGTCATGGGGAACTCCAGACATAGATCTGTTCGCTTCTCCACTAAACCACCAGCTGCCAAAGTTTTGCACGAAAGGATTTCATCACACAGCTTGGAAAGTGGATGCTCTTTCTTTCAGTTGGAAAAATCTTCATGTGTATGCCTTTCCACCTCTGCCTCTTCTTCCAAAGGTGCTTCTAAAGGTCAGACAAGACAAGCCAAGGATGATTTTAATAGCTCCAGATTGGCCTCGGCAGTACTGGTACCCATTACTGAGGAGTCTGGTAAGGAAGCCTCCATGGCCTTTACCCTTGATTCCACACCTGTTGTCTCAGAGGGACGGTCATCTGCTCAATGTCAAGCTTCACTCTCTACATCTAACAGCCTGGCATATTCTGTTTTGAAAGACAGCAGGTCTCAGCTTCCTCAGCAAGTTTTAAATGTGATTATGGAAGCCAGAAGACCTAGTACAAGGAAAGTGTACGGAGAAAAATGGAAGAGATTTTTGTTTTGGAGTGCAGCAAACAATTTGGAGATTACTGAGCCAAATTTGAGTGTGGCTCTTCAATATCTTACTGAGTTACTGGACAAAGGTTTGTCTTTCTCTTCCATCAAGATTCATGCTGCAGCAATTTCAGCTCACTATGATTGTGACCCACCATTGTTTTCGCATCCTTTGTTCAAGCAATTTCTTAGAGGGGCAAAGAATATAAGACCCCCACATAGAGCTCCTACTCCTGCTTGGGATCTCAATTTTGTGTTGGAGAAACTTACTCTACAACCTTTTGAGCCTGCGGCTACTGCTGAATTGAAATACTTGTCATGGAAGACTGCTTTTTTGTTGGCTATTACTTCTGCAAGAAGGGTTTCTGAGTTGCAGGCCCTTATGGCAGTAGAGCCCTTTTTGATTTTCCATAAGGATAGGGTATCATTACGTACTAATCCTTCCTTTATGCCTAAGGTGGTTTCTAGTGTGGCTTTAAACCAAACTATTCATTTGCCTACTTTCTATGCAGATCCCCAAAATAAGGGGAAAAGATTTTACACACTTTAGATGTACATAGGCAGTTACGTTATTATTTAAGCAGGACTAAGGATTTCAGGCAGTCTCAGCAGTTGTTTGTTTCTTTTGCTTTGAGTTCTCAGGGCAAGCCTGTGTCTAAGCAAACTATTTCTAAGTGGATTGGGTTTTGCATTTCATTTTGTTATTCCCATCATGGCAGGGAAATTCCAGCTGGGATTAGACCTCATTCCACTAGGGCTACTGCCACTTCAACAGCATTTCTAAGGGGGGTGGCAACTAAGGATATTTTGGAGGCAGCTACTTGGAGTTCAGTGCATACTTTCTCTAAGCATTACCACCTTCCTCTCTACTCTAAATCTAGGGCTGGTTTTGCCACAGCTATTTTGCAAGGCATGTTGACAGCTCCTGCTTCCTTATGATTTGCCAGCCTCCCTTACCTCTGCTTTGGGATTCTACCCAATGGTTAGGACTGCAGCAATGTGGAATGAAGAACATAGTACAGTTTTGTACCTACCATAAATGTAGATGTTCGAGGATCCACATTGCTGCAGTCCAATTTACCCTCCCTCCTTCCCCTCTTTGTTTAGGGGTGGTGGTGTGAGTTAATATATATTATTGTATATATTGTATATATGTTTGGTGCAGGGCTTTTTGGTGTTTTGGTTTGGGCCTTGTCTTTTTAGGGTCTTCTGACATCTGGGGCAAGAAAAGACTGAGGATATGACGTCGGTCATGCGCATTAGTACCTTGACGTCCTGACATCAGTCTAATGCGCCTTGACCGACGTCAGCCATATACTTTGGTATTCGGGCCGACTGGACAGCGGACTACCCCAATGGTTAGGACTGCAGCAATGTGGATCCTCGAACATCTACATTTATGGTGGGTACAAAACTGTACTTTTCATCTCCTGATGCTCTCACTTGATTTGTACAAGAAGTCTTGCTATTGTAGTCTGTTAACAGCTGATATATGAGCCCCATGAATATTTTGGCCAAATGTCACCACCCCCATCCCTCTGAAACTGGAAGGCAAAAAAAATAATTTCTGTGGGATTTACTTCTACACCATCATATGATATGCCTTGTCTCTGTTCTCTTTTATTAAAAAAATCCATAGTATGCTGACCAGAAGTAAAAAAAAAAAAAAAAAAACAGATTGATATGTTTGTGTGTATACACAAGTGGCTTTGAAGCAGTAGTATAATTTTATGACAGTGAAGTTTCAGATCTAGTTTGTCAGTAGAGACGTTTTCCAATTGTGTCTTCTGCAGTTGATTGCATTTAAATTGTTATTTTTTTTATTTTAATCTTTATATTGTAATTTGTTAAATTTCATTTATAAGGCTTTGGTTTACTGGGGGAGGGGGGGTTGCATGAGTACTATGTGAAACTGATTTTTCTTTAAAGTGTGTATGTTACTGTGTTTATGGTGTTTCTCAGAACACATTGCCATTGTGTGTACATATGTGAGTGTCTCATGAAATATCGGATGCTCAAAGAGTGCTCATAAAAAGAGCACTCATTTTAGAGAGAGTCTAAAATGATCAAAATTATACAAAAGTAAAATTATTATTATTTTTTTTTTTGCAGGGGGCAAGATCCCCCCTGTACTCCCTTACTACGTATATGTACAAAGTCCACGATTGCACAACAGAGGGGTAAGAGCAAATTCCCTTACACTGCTGCAGCACAATCTTACACAGAAGGCTGGAGGCAAAAACTGTATTTGAAATTGTTGGCCTTTTTTATAGTGTTTACTCATACAAGTCTTCATTCTATCAGATTGTAAACATGTATATTGTGTGTAGGTGTTTTTATCTGTTGAAAAATGTGTACGTTTATGTATTTATATTTGTAAACGATATGTGTATTACACATAGAAACACAACTGTGTTTATCACATTATTCTTTTATACAGTACGTATCTCACAAAAGTGTGTGGTAAATTGACTTTAGACCAAATCTATCCATCCATTTTCTGACAACCTTTACAGTGTCACAGGGAGACAGTATCCTGTCCCAATAACTAGTGCTGGGAAGGCAGCATTTGAAACCTGTTCTGACAAGGGAACTAGTTTATCACACAATGCACAGGCTCGTTCACAGTTTGGAAAATGTCAGATGTCCTTCAAGGATGCAGCTGCAGTCCTGACATATGGGTTGTCCTGCCTCAGGCAGCCCTTCGGTCAGCCGGATTCCAAAGTCTGGGTCTGGCATCGGCTGACGTCGCCCCCTCCCCGACGTCAGAGCGCCCGGGGTATAAAAACGTCAGCCGACGCCATCTTCCTCAGTCTTTCTTGCCGCGTGGCGCCCGAAGCAGAAGCAGTTCGCAAGTGCTGGTCGACCAGCTCCTGTGTTTTCAGCTACTAAAGTCTTCAAAAAAGCTAAGTACCCCGTTGGGGACCTTTTCTTGCCTCAGCCGATGTCAGATAAAAGTGAAAAAGTTAATAATTGTTTAACTTGTGGGAAACAAATACCTCATAAGGATTTCCACTCTTACTGCCTACCCTGCCTAGGCCCAGAACACAACGTCTCGGCCTGTGCAGCTTGTGCCTCTTTCAATAAACGCACTCTTAGGCGTCGGCCAGAGTTTGCACAGGATTATTTTGGGGAAGATTTCTGTTATACCATGCCGTCGGAGCTTCCGACAGCACATTTACCTAAAAAAACGGAAGGATAAGGACCGACACCCGCAGTCCGCGGTCTCGGCCGACACCACGCTTAGGCCTACCGCGAGTGTCTCGGTCTCTTCTGAGCCGGTTTCACAACCGCTACAGACCGACGACATCGCTCCACCGATTACTTCGGTACCGGAGGCCAGCTCGTTGCCGGTTTCTGTTCTCCCCTCTGAGACCGTAGCCCAGGATATTTCTGACACCATTTCAGTGGATAAGACTACTCCAGCATGTGGGGCTGCCAGGCCTCCAGTGTCTATGTCCATTAAGTCCTACACACGTGCTAAGGCTGACAAACAGGCTAAGTCTCTCCCTCCAAGATCTGTTTCTCTGGGATCCACTTCTGGTTCTCAAATTTTAAGTTTAGCTGAGGACCTTATTTCTTTAATTAGGGGTTCACAGCCTCATCCAGATAGAGGCTCTCAGCCGCCTTCTGACAAGAGGCCTAGGGTTGAGCAGGTAGACTCCCAGTCCTCTGATGAGGCCTCAGGTGACTCTGCACATTCAGACTACCAGGAGGAGGCCTTCCTGGCCTACGAGGATTCTGATGCGGACGAATCTATTCCCTCTGCTTCTCCTCCTGAGGAGTTTTCCTTTGGGGAAACGCTTCTTTCCATGAGGGAACACTTCAAATGGCAAGGCCAAGAATACTCAGATTCTAGGAAAAGGTTAAGGGAATTTTTAAAGCTACCTCAGCATAGACCCTTAGCTATTCCTCCAGTTTTAAATGTTTTAGATGATGTGTACTTAGAATCTAGTGTCTCCCCTGACTCCCTCCCCCCTGCTCCTGTGAAGCCAGACAGGTACTACAGGGTCCCAGACACACATCAATTTCTGTACAAGGGCCTTACTGCTGACCCTGAAACTATTTCCCAGGGGCCTAAAGGGGTTTCCTCCACTACTGCTAAGAACCCACTTCCTTCGGAAAGAGATTCTAGGGCTTTAGAAAGGTGGGGCAAGAAAGTATATACATCTTCCACCCTTTCTATGCGAGCATTAAATTGTCAATTTCATATGATTCAGTATCAGGAATACATGTTGGATGACTTGCAAAAGAAACTGGCTTCCCCTGAACCATTAGATAGAAAGGGGTTACAGGAATTGGTTCATAATACTAAGCAGGTTAGCAGCCATTTCCTTCAGTGTGGATATGATGCATTGGAAGCTTCATGTAGAGCAGCAATGACAGGTGCGGTCATACGCAGACATGCTTGGTTAAAGGAGCAAACATTGCCAGACCATGTGAAAATTAAGCTTTTGGATGCACCACTAGAGAAACATAAGCTATTTGGTGCTACTGCACAAGAGGTTTTAAAGAAAATAGAGGAAAAGGCAAAATCAGTGCAAACAGTCAAAGATTTCCTCCAGGTACAGCCTCCAAGATTCAGCAGGAATTGGCCTTCTAAGCATTGGTCCTTTCCTGACACAGACAAATTTCAAAGAGGCAAAAACAGACGTGGCAGAGGTAGAGGGCAAACCCGAGGCTCCTACAGAGGACGTCAATGGCAGCCTCCGAACCAGAGAGGAGGGGCAGGACCTTCCACTGCTCCGCAGGGACAATCTCAATGACTTGACTTTGACTCTGCCATCCATGGCTCAATTAGAAGCACCTTTGGGCGGAAAATTATCTTTATTCTCACAAAATTGGCACAATATTACAAAGGACAAATGGATACTGGAGATAATAGACAAAGGATACAGATTCCATTTTCATACACTGCCAACAAGACATGGCAGGCCAAACCTGCCACCAAATCAAAGGGCAGAGGCACTCAAACAAATAACAAACCTACTTCAAATAAGAGCAATAGAAAAGGTTCCTTCTGCAGAACAAGGACAAGGATTTTATTCAAGACTGTTCCTTGTTCCAAGAAAAGAAAACCAATGGAGACCCATTCTGGACTTGTCCGCACTGAATACTTACTTTATTGTGCCAAAATTCAAAATGCTGACTTTACAGCAACTCCTTCCCATGCTGGGCAAGGGGTCTTGGCTGGTAACTCTGGACCTCAAGGAGGCATACCTGCATGTCCCAATCAGACAAAGTTGCAGAAGATACCTCAGATTTCTTGCAGGCTCAGAGCATTATCAATTCTCAGCATTGCCCTTTGGCTTATCTACTGCGCCCAGAGTGTTCACGAAATGCCTGGCATCAGTAATTGCACATTGCAGACTTCAGGGGATACAAATATACCCTTACCTGGACGACTGCCTTATACAAGCGGACAGCCAACAAGCCTTGTTAAAAAACTTGGACTATGTCATTCACCTACTGCAGGCCTTGGGATATACAGTCAATATTCAGAAATCAAGTCTCGTACCATCCCAACAAATACCTTTCCTGGGTGCCACACTGGACACAAACACCCAGATGGCGTTTCTGACAAAAGAAAAACAAAAACAATTACCAGATTACTTCAGAAGATTGGCAACACACACCCAGATGACTGCAAGGAAAATCCTGCAGGCCCTGGGTTTCATGGCATCTTGCATTCTTCTGATTCCACATGCAAGGCTGCATATGAGAAAACTACAATGGTATCTAAAAAGTCTATGGTCTCAGCACAGCCACAGCCTGGAAACATTGATCCCACTCATTCCATGCCTTCAAAAGGAATTTCTGTGGTGGGCTCAAGCAAGCCAGATAAACAAAGGTCTGCCTTTCAGCAAGCCTCATACAAGTCAAACCATAACAACAGACGCCTCAGACCATGGATGGGGCGCACATGGAGGGCAGATGCATTCAAGGACAATGGACACAAAAGAAAAGCACCTGCATATCAACCAAAAGAAATGCTGGCAGTGATACATGCAATCAAGGCCTTCGAAAAGTTCATGCATCAGGGCCATCTACTAATAAAGACAGACAATACCACAGTTATGTGGTACATAAACAAGCAAGGAGGTACCCATTCCTACCCTCTTTGCAGACTGGCAATGAATCTCTGGGATATTTTCCTACAACTGAAAATAGAGCTACAATCCCAGTTTGTACCAGGGAAGGACAATGTTCTGGCGGACAGCCTAAGCAGAAACATCATGGATCCACACGAATGGATGTTGCATCCAGACATTTTCGTACAAATAGCTCAAGCATGGGGAAGGCCGGATATAGATCTTTTTGCCTCCCACTTCAATCACCATCTAAAAAAGTTTTGCACAAGGACATACCATCCTCAAGCATGGAAGGTGGACGCTGTCTCCTTCAGTTGGAACTCTCTAACACTATATGCCTTCCCACCTTTTCCTTTGATGACCAATGTGTTACTAAAGATCAAGACAGAGCAACCAAAAGTCATACTGATAGCTCCAGACTGGCCAAGGCAACACCGGTACCCACTGCTAAGGAGCTTGACACACACCAATCCGTGGCTCCTTCCTCAATGGCCACTTCTTCTGACACAGCACAATTACAGGACACTACACCCCAACTTGAAAACATTGAAGCTGACAGCTTGGAAGATTCCATGACTATTACTCAGGATACACTTTCCAAAAGGGTAAAAGATATCATCCTGGAGGCGCGCAGACCTTCCACTAGAAAGACATACTCAGCAAAATGGAAGAGATTTCTTATCTGGAAGAGCAAAAAGGGCCAAGACCCATCACTGATGAGCATTCCACAGATCCTGGAATACTTGGCTGAAATGCTCCACAATGGCCTTTCATATTCTTCCATAAAAATACATGCATCAGCAATATCTGCCAAATATAACACTGATCCGCCTGTATTTTCTCACCCATTGCTAAGACAGTTTCTAAGAGGTATAAAGAACATCAACCCTCCAAGGAAACCACCAGTGCCTGCATGGGACCTCAACTTCATGCTGGAAAAATTAACTCTTCCTCCCTTTGAACCAGCAGCATCTTCAGAGTTGCAATTTCTGTCTTGGAAGACAACCTTCCTTCTGGCAGTAACCTCAGCAAGAAGCGTCTCTGAGCTTTAGGCCCTTATGGCAATACAACCATTTCTCATTTTTCACCAGGACAGAGTTTCTTTGAGAACCAATCCGTCATTCATGCCAAAGGTGGTATCCAGGGTGTCCCTGAATCAAGCTATTCACCTGGCTACCTTCTTTCCCAATCCTCAAAATAAAGGAGAGAGACTTCTGCACACCTTGGACATACACAGGCAGTTGCGCTACTACTTGGACAGAACAAAGTCTTTCAGAAAATCTGACCAGCTTTTTGTAGCTTTCGCTGCTGGATTGCAGGGAAAAGCAATTTCCAAACAGACAATTTCTAAATGGATTGGAAATTGCATTCGATTCTGCTACTCTTTTCATGGAAAAACTGTGCCAGCTGACATCAGGCCACATTCCACCAGAGCTACAGCCACCTCCACAGCTTTTTTAAGAGGAGTGGCAACAAAGGACATTTTAGAAGCTGCTACATGGAGCTCCGTGTATACATTTTCCAAACATTACAACCTGCCTTTATACTCCAGGTCCAGAGCAGGGTTTGCCTCTGCAATCCTGCAGGGCATTTTAGCTACACCATCTTTGTCTTAGTGCCTACCACCCCAGGTTGGCTATGGTATTCAACCCATATGTCAGGACTGCAGTTGCATCCTTGAAGGACATAGTACAGTTTTGTACCTACCATAAATGTAGATGTCCGATAGGTATGCAACTGCAGTCAGGTTTTCCCTCTCACCTACCCCTCTGTGGTATACTTTTGGGTTTCTACCCCTCATTTTAGCTACCTGGGGTAATCTTTTATGGTGTATTTGTTTTTATGCTGTTGTACTTGTCTGGAATTTTTTCTCTATTTTTCAAAATTTAGCCTTCCTTAGAGGGCACCTGGCATCTGGGGCAAGAAACACTGAGGAAGATGGCGTCAGCTGACGTTTTTATACCCCGGGTGCTCTGACATCGGGGAGGGGGCGACGTCAGCCAACGCCGGACCCAGACTTTGGAATCCGGCTGACCGAAGGGCTGCCTGAGGCAGGACAACCCATATGTCAGGACTGCAGTTGCATACCTATCGGACATCTACATTTATGGTAGGTACAAAACAGTACTTTCACCTACTGCATGTTTTTGCAGGTGGGAGGCAACCAGCGTGTTCTGTGAAATACCATTGTTCTGTGAAATACCATGCAAGTGAAGTAGATGTTTAGATTGTGACTCAGTAGGTCATGGAGTGATGTTCATCGTGTTACACTGCTGCAGTCATCACACTTGGGGTTATCCTGCCGTCAAGTGGTCCCGCAGTCGGCCAGAGTTCCAAAGTCTTGGTCTGCCGTCGGTTGCTGTTGCTTCTTCCCTGACATCAGTGCGTCAGGGGTATATAAGAGGCATCAGATGCCATTTTCTTCAGTCTTTCTTGCCGCACGGTGCCCGAAACAGAAGCAGTTTGCAAGTGCCAGTCGGCCGACTCCTGAGATTTTCAAATCAAATTTCAGACCGAAGTCTTGTATAAAGCTAAGTATCCCATTGGGGAACCTTTTCTTGCTTCAGTCCGATGTCAGAAAAAGTTAACAATTGCATTTCTTGTGGGAAGCAAATACCTCAAAAGGACTTTTGTTCTTATTGTATTCCTTGCCTAGGCCCAGACCACGACGTCACAGGTTGTCTGTTTTGTGCTAGGTTTAATAAATGAACTATTAAATGTCGGTTTGATTTTGCCCGACATTACTTTGGTAGGAAATTTAATTATACCATGCCGTCGGAGCAACCGACGACTGGCATGCATAAAAAAACGCAAAGATAAGGTCAGGCAGCCTTGACCCAAACCAGACTCCGAGGCCTCTGCTGGGCCAGTCACCGGTTCTCTGGTTTTCAGTGAGGCGCCTACGCAGCCCCTGATGACCGCTGATTTAGAACCCCAGACGGCTTCTGATTCCCAGGCGGAGAGTACTAGGCCGCCGCAGCTTTCTTCTTTAGGCCCTTCCAACTCCAGAGCAGAAGGAGATTCTGGTGCAGTAGAAACGCCTTCAGTTGCAGAAGGTGTCTTCAGACCGACTACACTCACCATTAAATCTTATGCTAAGCTAAAAACTCCTTTAAAAACAAAAAAGACTGTACATCAGTCGCCACTACAAGGCCCCATGCCTAAGAAACAGATGCTTAAGATGGCTGAAGATCTAATTACCCTAATCAGAGGTTCCCATCCCCCTCCTGATAAAAGGCCAAGTCAAGAGGAGGATTATGCTTCCTCTGACCAGGTTTCAATTTCCTCAGATTCTTCTGAGGAACAGGAATACTCTTTTCCCGCTTATGAAGATTCTCATGCTGAAGAGTCTATTCCCTCAGCATCTCCCCCAGAAGACTACTCCTTTGGGGAAACATTACATACCATGAGGGAACATTTCCACTGGGAGGGCCAGGATTACTCTGATCCTAAGAAAAGGCTCCGAGAGTTCCTTTTACTACCCCAGCACAGACCACTTGCTATCCCTCCCATGTTAGACATTGTGGATGATGTCTACTTAGAATCTAGCCTTAACCCAGACTCTCTACCTCCTACTCCAGCCAAACCAGATAGATACTACAGAGTCCCTGACTCACACAAATTCCTACATAAATGCCCTGTTGCTGACCCAGAAACCATTTCCCAGGGTCCCAAAGGGGTTAAGGCCTCTATTGCTAAAAATCCTGTACCCTCTGAAAGGGATTCCAGAGCACTAGATAGATGGGGAAATAAAGTATACACCTCAGCTACTCTAGCTATGAGGTCCTTAAATTGCCAGTTTCACATGCTGAAATATCAGCAATTCCTGATGTCTCAATTAAAACAAAAAATGAACACACATTCAGAGCAGCCTGAGTTCAAGGAAATGCAGGATTTGTTGCATACAGCTGAACAGGTGGGCAAACATACTTTATAATGGGGATTTGATTCATTGGAAGCTTCCTGTGGAGCAGCAGTGACTGGGTCTGCCATACGTAGACATGCTTGGTTAAAAGAGCAAACCCTGCCTGATCATGTTGAAGCAAAGTTATTGGATGCACCTTTACAGCAGGATGTTTTATTTGGTGTAAAAGCAGAAGAGGTTTTAAAGAAAATGGAGGATAAGGCAAAATCTATGCAGACGGTCAATGATTTTTTACAGGTTCAACCCCCACGTTTCAGCAGACATTGGCCAACAAAAAACTGGTCCTTTCCAGCTGCTGACAGACCACAGAGGGGCAAATAGATGCCCAAGGGGCAGAGGTCAGTCACAAGGCCCTTACAAACCTCGCCAATGGGGTGCCGCTACCCAGAAAGGAGAAGACAGGCCCCAAGCTAACAGAAGACAAACACAATGACTTAACCCTCAGACTGCCAAGCAAATCTCTCTTGGCAGCTCCCTTGGGAGGAAAATTAGCACTTTTTGCAGACAACTGGCACATCATCACAAAAGACAAATGGGTCCTAAACATTGTCTCACAAGGATACAGATTCCAATTTCACACCTTGCCAAGGATAAAAGGAATGCCAAACCTGCCCACCAAATCAATTGGCAGAGGCACAAAAACAAATTGCAGCTCTCATGGACATTAGAGCCATTCAACAGGTACCTACACAGGAGCAAGGACAAGGATTTTACTCAAGACTGTTTCTAGTCCTCAGAAAGGACAAAGCCTGGAGACCCATTCTGGACCTTTCAATTCTAAGCACTTATCTGTAAGTACCCAAATTCAAGATGCTAACACTACAGCAGCTTCTTCCCTTGCTGGGCAAGAAGGCTTGGCTAGTAACGTTGGATCTCTAGGAGGCATACCTGCATGTCCCTATCAGACAAAATTGCAGAAGATATCTCCGTTTTATTGCAGGTTCAACCCATTATCAATTCTCTGCACTGCCCTTTGGCTTATCTACTGCACCCAGGGTCTTCACAAAATGCCTGGCACCAGTAATTGCATACTGCAGACAAAGAGGAATTCAAATATATCCATACCTGGACGACTGCCTTATTCAAGCAGAAAGCAAGGACATTCTTTTAAAGCATCTGGCGTTTGTCAAACACCTTTTAAGTTGCCTAGGGTACACAGTAGACGAAAAGAAATCAAAACTAGTGCCCTCACAGAACATAATATTCCTGGGTGCCAGCTTGAATACAACGGCCCAGATGGCTTATCCCACGCCAGACAAGCAACAACAGCTGACTCAATACTTCAAAATGATGGCAACAAAGACCCAACTCCCTGCAAGAAAAATTCTGCAGGCCTTGGGATTCATGGCACCTTGCATACTCCTAATACCATTTGCAAAACTGCATATGAGGAAATTACAATGGTACCTGAAAAGCGTATGGACTCAGCACAGACACAGCTTGGAAACAATGATACCACTCATTCCCTGCCTTCAACAGGAGTTTCTATGGTGGGCACAGGCATGTCACCTCAACAAGGGTCAGCCTTTTACCTTACCCACAGCCAGGCTAACTATAACAGCAGATGCATCGGACTATGCCTGGGGAGCACACGTGGCAGGACAGTGCATTCAGGGCAAATGGGCTACAGATCAAAGGCATCTGCATATCGATCAAAAAGAAATGCTAGCTGTACAGAATGCCCTAATAGCTTTCAAGGACCTCTTACATCCAGGACAACTCCTAATAAAGATGGACAATACCACAGTCATGTGGTACATAAACAAGTAAGGGGGCACACACTCCTACCCCCTATGCAGGCAAGCAATGACCTTGTGGAACACAGCACTGACTTACCGAGTTCAACTACAAGCACAATTCCTGCCAGGAAGGAAAAACACATTGGCAGACGACCTAAGCAGAAACATCATGGATCCCCACGAGTGGAAACTAGATCCACAAGTATTTACAATGATAACTCAAAAATGGGGATGCCCAGACATAGATCTGTTTGCCAACCCCCAAAACTACCAACCTTGAAAATTTTGCACAAGGACATTCCACCCACTAGCTTGGAAAGTGGATGAACTCTCATTCAGTTGGAAAACATTAACAAGTGTATGCCTTTCCTCCACTCCTCTTCTAGCAAAGGTGCTGCTGAAAGTCAGATTAGAGAGGCCACAAATGATACTCATTGCTCCAGACTGGCCACGCCAGCACTGGTATCCAGTACTAAGGAACATGGCCCACTGCCCATCATGGATTTTACCCCAAATTCCTCACCTGCTCACTCAGCAAAACAATCAGATTCTACACAGCCAGCTCAAGACTTTAAATCTGGCTGCATGGCAAATTACCTAAACAACCAGCCAACACCACTATCTAAAGCTGTTATGGATGTCATTCTGGAGGCCAGGAGGCCCAGCACCAGGAAAGCCTATTCAGACAAATGGAAAAGATTTTGCGCCTGGAACCAGGCTAAAGGACAAAATCCCCTTGTTTCAAACATTCCTTGGATTCTACAATATTTAACTGAGATGTTGCACAAAGGACTTTCTTTTTCATCTATTAAGATCCACTCCTCAGCGATTTCAGCTCACTACAATACGGATCCTCCTTTATTTTCACATCCACTCCTAAGACAGTACCTCAGAGGGGCTAAGAACATAAGACCTCCCAGGAGAGCACCAACACCAACTTGGGATCTCAACTTTGTTCTGGAAAAGCTTACACTGCCGCCCTTTGAACCAGCTATTTCAGCTGAGTTAAAGTTTCTATCATGGAAAACTGCCCTGCTGCTAGCAACAACTTCAGCTAGAAGAGTCTCAGAGCTACAGGCCCTAATGGCACTGGAGCCTTTCCTCATTTTTCATCAAGACAGAGTCGCTCTATGAACTAACCCTTCCTTTATGCCAAAGGTGGTATCCAGTGTGTCCCTAAACCAAACCATTCATTTACCCACCTTTTTCCCAAACACCCAGAACAAAGGAAAAAGACTCCTGCACTCTTTGGACTTTCACAGGCAATTACATTACTACTTGGATAAAACTAAGGCTTTCAGAAAATCTGACCAGCTCTTTTTATCCTATGCTGTAGGATCACGAGGAAAAGCTGTCTCAAAACAGACCATTTCAAAATGGATAGGACATTGTATACGTTTCTGCTACACACGTCATGGGAAACCGGTACCGGCTAGCATTAGGTCCCACTCCACCAGGGCTACAGCTACATCAACAACCTTTCTCAGGGGGGTACCAACCAAGGATATTTTGGAAGCTGCAACTTGGAGTTCAGTGCACACCTTCACCAAACACTATCACTTACCTCTATACTCTAAGACTAGAGCTGACTTTGCCACTGCAGTTCTGCAGGGCCTACTAGCTTCTCCAAACACAGTTTAACTCCACCACCCATCCTTAGCTTTGGGATTCAACCCAAGTGTGATGACTGCAGCAGTGTAACACAATGAACATAGTACAGTTTTGTACCTACCATAAATGTAGATGTTCAAGTGTTCACACTGCTGCAGTCCAGGTTACCCTCCCTCCATCCCCTCTGACCTAGCTGAACGTTTCTCTAACTTTCTATCTGATACAACCTTTGTGGTATATTTGCTTGTAACTGAAGGTATTCTTTGTATTTTCTTTACATGTTTTATTGGCAATATGTATTGACCACCTGCTGGGGGGCACCTGACATCTGGGGCAAGAAAAACTGAAGAAAATTGCTTCGGATGCCTCTTATAAACCCCTGGCGCACTGATGTCAGGGAAGAAGCGACAGCAACCAACGCCGGACCAAGACTTTGGAACTCTGGCCGACTGCGGGACTGCCTGATGGCAGGATAACCCCAAGTGTGATGACTCCAGCAGTGTGAACACTTGGACATCTACATTTATGGTAGGTACAAAACTGTACTTTCTTCAAACACATGTGGCGGTCCTGCAGTACAGTAATGCTGGAACTCAGACAAATTACAGCTGTTTGTGCATGACTGTCATACAAGGTAGTAGAGTTATCACAGCTAATTTGTAAAAAAAAAAAATAGTAATTCTGCCCTCATAAGGTATTCCAGTCAATGTATACAGTAATAATATCATTAAAGTTTGCAGTATAATTGTAAGATTTGTTAGAAGTGGTCTTTACTGGAACAGTATTAATGTGTTATCTGCCAGATTTTTATTGAACAAGTAGTTTGTATTATTTGAGGGCTTGGTACAGGTAATCTGTGTACACTTAGTGTAGCTAGACAGTAGCAAAGCTCTGTATAATGTCTTGATTTTGGATTGTTCAATGATTTTTACTAGCTTTTCTGTGTAATTTCTGTGATGATTATGTTGTATAGATGTCACACACATTGTTAAATTGGATTATTTTTTTTGGCAGCTCAGGCATCAGCTGAAGGCTGGAAGAGGGAAGGAAGGAGTGATGTGACACTATCAACTCACCTGTCGTTGAGTGGCGGGTGTGTGGAGGTCCATGTCTGGGGAGGTTTCTACAATGGTAGACTCCCTGGTAGAGACTAGAGGCTATATGCGAGTGCTGGCTCTGGGAGGAAGGGTAGACTGTGTGGGGTTACATCACAAGGGAAAGGGAGTGACACATCCTTGCTGACTCCCATTTCATTTAAAAGCCTGATGTTACCACCTAATAAAAAACTAATGTCTTTCGGCTTTTCCCGGTTAGGGGTCACCACAGCAGAACTCCGGTCCGCTACCTTCTAATGACTACATAAATAATAGGAACTCTTCTTCAGCTCATGCAAGTGGTGGAGGGAGAACAAATGAGCCATTTGACTGAGAAAAGAGGCTGATGGTCGATAGGCAACAGGACAGTAATACCACAGAAATAATAAAAGAAAATGCACTGTAACCTTCACTTCTAAAATACTATTGCCTTGACTTGAAGAGATATAAAATCTTGCTAATTAGTGCACTGTTCTGTGACCTCGCATTTTATACTGCACGTCATTCCAGTCTGTTAGTACATTACTGGTTAAAGTTCTGTATTCTATCCTTTGCTGTTATAACAGAGTAGTTTCTTGAGTGAGAAATCACATTCTTGCAAACTAATTCATAAAAAAACCCAGCTGCTGTTCCACAGGGAGGTCTGTGGTTCATGCAGTCTTCTTCCTGTTCTTTTTTAGTTTCCAGCATGACCGGGCTTTATTCATTCTATACGATATTCCCATGGTTCAATATGCTGCCTGTAATAGGCGAGGCAGCCACTGCTTTCTAGTCAGAAGTGCAGAACGAATGTCTCACTCTGGTGGGTTTGGCTGCACTCCCACCAATGGTTTGGTTTTATGCTGTCTGCTGATGCAAACAGAGCTGTACAAATCGTGGATTTAAAGTTAAGTGAATAGGGCTGCAGTGTGCTGTGTCACAGTAAAGAGCCCCGTGGTACATCTGATGGTGAGGGCAAGCAGTGATTGAAGTATTCTTCTTGGTACCATGGCCAGGTAGGAAATGGTGAGCAGTATTTAAGTGTGGGTATGTTAACAGAGAGAATTCACCTCACAGTGGAAATTAAGATTCACACACAATTCGGAACATGCTGAAAGTAGTTCAGGGGATTCATTCAGAAGAGTAAAGGTACCATACTTTCAATAAAAAAAAAAAAAAAAATATATATATATATATATATATATATATACACACACACACACACACACACACACACATATATATATATATATATATATATATATATATATATATGTATATATATTTCAGTTCAAGAGTGACACCACGAATAAATTGTATGCAGTTGTTTCACCAAGCTAAAGTGTATACAGAATTCCTAATTTATTGGTTGTGATGAGTGGGCAAAGCATCTCTCTCCTGTCAAAGAAAATTAAGTTTTGCAGACTGCTGCACATTCAATGTTTTCTTTGGAGAAATGGCACTATTGTAGAAGCTAAGTCTCTGCTAACCACAATTCCATGATTTCTGGTTCATGTTGTACCTAATCCAGATAAAATATGAAGTGATACACACACACATAAATGCCTCACACATGCACTATTAAAAACATATTGTGAAGCTGGTCATAAGTGCAGTTTTCTGTAGTGGGTGGGCCTTTTTCAGTGTGTTAATATATTTTGAAATTAAGTGGAAAGTTTTTGCTGATGGTGGAAAATGGGAAGGTGAAACATAACGATTGACAGTGAATGTCAGAATAAATAATATATATTCAGGCTACCTGTTTTTCAAGAAGACATTGAAAGTTAAGGCCCACTGCTTGTCTTTGTGATGATAGAGTAATTCTAATGTGAGCAAATGAGACAGTAATACTGGTATCATTAATTTAGTCTAACCAGAGAGCAACTCTCTTTTTCCTCATTTACTGATGTAATATGCAGAGGCATTTATCTTGAAGACCTGAATGCAAAAACATTTGAAAAATGGTCCAGAAGAATGTTTAAAATGGTACAGTTGGAAATAAATTTATATTAGAGTTGTTAATGATTTATTTGTATTGAGTGTTTTCTTAGATAAAAGAACTGGATATTAAGGTAGTTGGATCAGATGATTTTAGTATTTTTGGGCACTTAGCTACAGCATTGTAAAAGGACTGACTGTGTGTATGTTCCAGGACTGGGATGAAAGTGAAGAAAAAATGCTTACAAGTACTGATTCATTGACATGGCAAGTTTGTGAAACTTAGGAACAAAAAGTGATCTGCCCTGGGTGAAGAGGGAATCTATGTTCTCTGCAACATCCTCCCCTTCCAAGTAAATGTAAATCACCTCTGAGGTTGCATTATCTTGGGTAAAAGTGCAGCTTCACACAACTGTCCTGTCATTGAAAATAAACATGAAGAAGCAATAGTTTGCCAAGGAAAAAGCAACTAAATCCACTTAATTTCAAAGTTTGTATTTTAAAAGCTACGGTTGCATATAGGGTACACTGTATTCAGATTGAGTTGTCCATATTCCTTTCTTCCAATGGATTTACAGTTTTCTGCAGGCTATACTAAAATTTCCTACCAATAATGCAGATTTCACCTGCTTGTCCAAAATGGTGCTATCTCCATCTTCAAAGCTAAAGACGGTGATGTTGAAAGGGGTCTATGTTAAACTAGTGTCACTAGTGAAGTGAAATTCATTTTAGGTTAGCCCTGGGTAAATCTCACGGTCATGTCTCATTATCATTGATATAATTGGAACAGGGTGAGAGGGCAGAGTTTCTTATCTGTGTCATGTATCAATTCAAAAACACCTGTAAGCTATCTCATCTCATGGCTGGCATGATAGGATTGGGAAGAAAGATTTGCTGAGTTTGTTTGTTTGTCCTATGTTTCTACACTAGAAATATTAAGTGTTTCACAAGTTTCAGTGTTTTGGGACTAAAGGGAAAACATTGCCAACATCTCATTCACAGTTTGTGATTGTTTGCTTCTCTTGTCTTTTCATTAACATATCTTGTTAAAAGCTAATATTTCACATTTTTATTTGACACTTTCCTAAAGGTTTTTGATTTAGTGATATTATTAGATGTTATATTTTACACTTTGCCTCTACTCTTATGGTGCCAGTGTTTTCTTTAGCTACTGTCACTGATGCACTTTTTGTAACTTAAAATTTAATTGTGGTGTGCCATGGGTACGCTTTTGTTGCTCCTTATGCCTGTTAGTTGCATTATGTTTAGAAGTGTACCCACTCTAACTGCAACCAAAGCACAATATTTCTTCTTCCCACATTTTCTCCCATATAGAGGGGTTCACCACACTGTACCATTTCTCCCCTCTGGAAAATTTCTGTGCTGCTTACTCAGTGCACAAAATGGAGGGTTAGATTATGGTAACAGTGAGAGTTAATGAAAAGAAGCCTTTGCCTCTAACTTGTTTGTAGCTTTACAGAAATCTAATTTAGCAATTATTTTGTAACTGAATAAGGGGGGGAGGGGGGTAATTACAATATGTATGAAGTGCGGCAGAGAATACAAACCAGTGTGTGATACTTGGAAGAATGTTGATGAAGCTTTCTCCAAAGATTCACAAAGTAAGCAGTAATTCTAATTATTCCATTTGAAGTGAATACACTGAATAACTTAAATGGGAAGGATGAAAATATAATGTTATCTTCTGTGGACTCCACACATTTTTTCAAAGATGAAGTCTGTACTGAAAAACAAAATCATGTCTTGTGTGGCCACCCCTGCAAGCCATTTTAGGGTGGCGCACGTTAAAAAAAAAAAATCATGTGTGTGTGGCTACCCTTGCAAGCCATTTTAGGATGGAGCAAATTTAAAAAAAAAACAGTAGTACTACCGAGAAATGTTTCTGACCATAGTATTTTGTGTGTTTGCATGGCTAACAGGCTAACATAAGCAGATAAAACAGAAATAGAAAAACGAACCAAAGGACAAGTGGCAGGACGATGGATCTTCTTTATTAAAACACACTTTAGCGCTTTTGTCAATGGTATAAATGACTTTTTCAGAATAAAAAAACTCTACTTTCTCTACTTATATAGTAAAATAAAAAATCATATGAATCCATTAGCTTCAACCCAGCCTGTCTTAAAAACACAGTACATAGATTGTTTTTAAACATAGTACAGAACATGCACAATGGTTAATTTAGAATACTCTAAACAAAAATATTTTAAAAAGCAAATTCAGCTTTTTAAAGCTGAATAAAAAGAGGTATGCACAAATGTGGAAGATGTCACCAGTGTAATTTTATTTTAGAAGGAGAAGGGGTAAGAATAGGGTTCCTATTAAATGATCAAAGATGCATTCTTTCGAATGTGTCTTGATCGAACTTGAAAGCATAAAAAGGCAAAGTAACGAAACGGCATATAAGCAAATTCTTTCCCAGGGAAAGAATTTGCTTAGCTGCTTCTGTTACTTTGCCATTTTCACCACTGTAGTGCAATCTCGGAGTTAGTATATTTAAGTGGGAGGGGGGGTGGGGGCACAGCCCCCACTTTATGTAATGTTTTAAATTTTTTTTGTTGTTGTTTTGTGGAACAGCGATTTTTTTTCCCTTGGAAAAAAATTCACTGTTCTAAGCTTTCGAGATTGTAAGCTTTCGCTTACATGGGTTTGATAAATCATTGTTTGCATTTTTAAGCGTTCGATGGTTTAACATAGACCCTAAGAATAGGTACTGGTCAGTATATTAAAACCACTATCAAAGGTTATTGATTTACTTCTGGGGTGGTTTACATGGCAATGTGCCAAGTATGTTGAATGTTCTATATTGGTAAGACCAAGGGACCATTTGGAAAGAATTTACCAACACCAGTGGTGCAGCGGTAGCGTTGTTGCCTCACAGCAAGAGGTTCTCCCGTTCGATTCTCGGCTGGAGTGTGGGGAGTGCCTTCTGTGTGGAGTCTGCATGTCTTCCCCGCGGTTGGGTGGGTGTTTAAAAGACATGCGTAAATGGGTGTGCCTTCGTTGAAGTTTGAACGTTGAGCTGGTACCTCGGCGTTTGTGAAAAATCTACTGCCAATCATTAGCGGACCGGAGTTCTGCTATGGCGACCCCTAACCGGGAAAAGCCGAAAGACAACAACAACAAATTATATTTCAAGGCTAGATGAAAATAATGCACTTGGAAAACATGTTAAAACCACCCAGAACATTATTTTAAATACATGGCTGTGGAAAAAGTTGAAGTGGGTCCAAGAGGGGAACACTTTGATTTATTTTTGCAGTATAAAGAACTAAAGTGGCAAATAAAGTACAATGCTAGTGTACCCCCTGGACTCAATGATGTGATTTTTATTAGTTGTGTTTTAAAAATGAAAGCTGAATTTGCTTTTTAAAGTATTTTTTGTTTAGAGTATTCTAACTCAACCATTGTGCATGTTCTGTAGTATGTTTAAAAACAATATATGTACTGTATTTTTAAAACAGGCTGGGTTGAAGCCTATTGATTCATTGAGAACATGTGATTTTTTATTTTATTATATAAGTAGAGTTTTTTCATTGTGAAGAAGTCATTTATACCATTGACGAAAGCGCTATAGTGCGTTTTAATAAAGAGGATCCATCATCCTGCCACTTGTCTTTTTGGTTCGTTTTTCTACTTTTCCTGGTTTGGAGTGTGTTCTTGTTACAGATAAAACAGAAGCCTAAAGCAGCAAAGTCATCCTTCAGCTCTCTGAAAACTGAGCTAAGATGTATGCCTCCCATTTGTTTAGCAGTCACCTGTTGTTCTTGTATTCATTAATATCCTTCCACTAGTCAATGTACTGGATTTTTTTTTTATTTTAATTTTGGAGACTGGTGTAGTGAATGAATTGAGCACTTTCAGGACATTTTTGGGAGGAATGAATTCTAACAGACAAGCCATTACTGTGCTAGCTTTCTTGCATAGAAGTGCTGCAAGTCTGTAGAAGACTTCTGTGGATTGACTTTTATCTGAGTTTTCATTTTTGTATTGCACTTTGACTTGGGACAGAAGCTGCAGAGAATATACCACAATGCATAAATATTTCATTCTTTTTACATTTTCTTTGTGCAGTCAGTATTACGGATAAAAATGTTTTGAACACAGGGTGGTAGTGCCCAGTTAACCTGTAAACTTACATAGCACTATTTCTCTGTTTTTGTTATTTCTGAAAGTCATTTTCTACCTATATTTCAAGCATATGCAAGTCTGATCATGTCACTGCTGTCTTGATTTGTCACTTGCCTGTTTAGCTGTCACCATCTTTATAATTTTGTCAGTATGGATAATGTGGTCACCTTAAGATTGTTTAGCTGTTAGTCTGAGATCTTTGTCAGTTCACAATTTTGGTTTACAATTTATGGTAACCTATAGTATGCCTTTCTTGTATTGAAGGATGCTTTTATTCCTCATTGTTACTCTAACAGGTTATACCCACATTGCCCAGAAGTGGGTGTTTACTGTGTTAATGTAAGAAACTCCTTTAATCTTCAGCTTCAGTTTTTTTCAGGTGCTGATGCAATGCATTGTAGTAATGGATTACAATGCTAATAACAGGTAAGTAGGACGTGTGTGTGTGTGTGTGTGTGTGTGTGTGTGTGTGTGTGTGTGTGTGTGTGTGTGTGTGTGTGTGTGTGTGTGTTTGGGGGGGGGGGCTCAAGCCATGTAGAGACAGGCCATGATGCACTATTTGCTTGGGAACCAATGCAATCCCTGCAGAACTAGTGTAATGTGATGGTATTGTGAGACCCCATTTAGTAGTCACACTACAAACCTTTACACTAGATGCTGGCAGTCAAGTTCTGAAACAAGAATCCTCATGTATAGAGCATTGTATTAGTCTGAATGGGAGGAGACTAGGGCATCCACCAAAGCAGGGAGACCAGATGGTGGAGTAAAGTACTTGAGGAAAAAGATGGTCCTTAAATGGAAAGAAAAGGATTTGACAGCTGCTGAGATCTGGTCCTTGAATGTTAGCCTGCTGTCAATTAGTCAACATACACAACTGGCTACAAATTTTTAATTTGTCTCTGTAGTAGATGCCCTTCTGTTCCAATGTTGCAGTATTCTACTAGTGGGTTTACCCTTCTTCTGACCAGGTTTCCAAAGATTTTCAGTCCCTCTTGGTGCGTCGGACATCTGATGTGGAGACAGGAATGTGGGTCATAAAGCTGACGTCTGCACGCACCAGCCCCCAGAACTTTTCAGCCACCAGCCATACACCAGGTGTTCTTGCTACTCACGGATGTCGGATCTGAATCTAAACAAAGCTAAGTACCCCACTGAGGTTTCTTTCAGTCCCTTTTTGTATAGGTTATAGTCTGTTCATTTTCAGTAATAGTAAGTGCAGCTGTGGTTGCCGGATTCCCCATAAGAACACCCACGACCAGTGTCTTTTCTGTTTGGGTATGGAACACGCTTATAAGAACTGTGTCATTTGCCAATCATTCTTCCCCAAGACCCTTGGTCGCCGTTTATAGGCTCTTAATCTGTACCTCGAGAATTAGCGTTTAAAACATATTGCACTAGGTATGGAGGCTGGCTATGGTGCCCCATCTGAACCACCAAGAATGAGGGCCAAGTCCATGCAGCCTACTACTTCCACTGCACCTCCCTCTTGCCACTCTTCAGCCTGTAGCTGTCGTCAGCTTGCTTGAGGACCCAGCATCCGCCCCAGCAGATACAGTGGGTACGTTACAGGAGGCTGCACAATCTAGAGTGGAAGACACGTCTGGGGAGGACATACCGGCACCTGCTCCAGATGCCGGGGGGGGGGGGAGACCACTGCCTTCGATGGGTGCTTCGGACTCTGCCTCCGCTGTCCCACCGATTACTCCTAGGCCTACCCCCTGCCAGACGCCTGCTAGGCCTTCTAAAAAGAAGCAAAAAACTAGACATCTTTCTTCAGCACCAGAGTCCTTACCCAATTGGCAGGCCTTTAGCCAAAGTTTATACAATGCCTTCATTACCCTTAGGCCTTCCTCTGAAACTGCACCTGCTGTCCCACCTCTTCTCAGTCCCAGACCTTCCATCACCACTATCCTCCCTACAGATAAGGACAGCAAGGCTATGGAGAGGTGGCATAAGAAGATTTACACTTCTGCCACCCTGGCTTTTAGGGTAACTAATTACCAGTCTCATATGTCTAAATACTCTCTTGCTGTGCTGGACAAAGCCCCCAAGGAGTTGAATGACATCCCTGACTGCGCTGCAAAAGCATCCCTGACTTCCTTGCTGGGCTGAACTTTCAGGTGAGCAAGCACTTCCTTAGGTGTGGTTACGATGCAGCTGAGGCCTCAGCTAAGTCAGCTGCAACAGTATCCGTGTTTAGGAGATATTCCAGGCTGCACCTGCAGCCCCTCCCGGATGATTTCAGGGCCAAGCTTTTTGGTGCCAAAATGGCTGACCTCTTTAAGTCTCTGCAACAAAAAGGGAAGGAACTACAGAACCTCAAGCATCTCCTAGTCTCTCCTATCCCTAAGTTCCAGATGAACTGTCCGACAATGACACAATTTATAAGAAAGACCTCCAGGCCTTCAGCACCTCCTAGATCTAGAAGACCCCCCTAGAAGACAGCCTGCTCTGCCTAAGACACCTCAGCCCACTAGCCAGAGGCCTCCCATTCCTGACAGGGCAGGCAGTGTCTGACTGCCTGCCACAACTCTTTCCTCCCCCACCTCTCTCCCTTTCATTGTCCACCCACCTCTCTCACTGTCTCCCTACGTGGTCCCTCGTGACATCAGATAAGTGGGTTTTATCCATCCTGCAGGAGGGTTACCTTATGACTTGGATCACCCCTCCTCCAAACTGGCCATGCCACAACTGCCTACATCTCAACTTGTCCCTTCTCCATCAGGTCTTAAACAACCTGCTGCTTCAAGGTACCATAGAATCAGTCCCCCCCCCACCCCTTCTCAAGGGAAAGGATTCTACTCCAGAATATTTGTGGTCCTCAGGAAGGAAGGACCATGGAGATTTATCTTGGACCTCTCCCGCCTCAACCTCTTCTTAAAGGTCCTCACCTTCAGAATGCTCACCTTACCCATACTCTTTCCCCTCGTTCTTCCTCAGGCCTTCATGGCAACCCTGGACATAAAGGAGGCCTATCTTCACATTCCCATAATGCCTGCCTTCAGGAAATATCTCAGATTCCTAGCAGCCTCTTCTCACTTTCAGTTCTGTGCCTTGCCTTTTGGGCTCTCCACTGCCCCAAGGGTATTCACAAAATGCCTGGCTTGAGTGATTGCCTACTGCAAGACCAAGGGAGTACAAATATTCCTGTACCTAGACGACCTCTTAATTCAGGCAGCAGACAAAGGAACCCTCCTTCGTCACACAAAAGACGACCTGCTCCTGCTGCAGTCTCTAGGGTTCCTGATAAATTTCCCAGAGTTTCAACTTGGTCCTGCACAGGACCTTGTCTTCCTGGGATGCAGAATCAGGACAGACATCATGATGGCCTCCCTTCCAGGGGAAAAAGTGGCATCTCTTTCCAACCACCTTCTCTGTGCTCTTCATTCATCAGAACTGACTGTGAGACAATTCCCGAGACTACTAGGGTACATGGAAGCCACTATCCCCATGCTACCCCTGATGAGGTTACACGTGAGGAAATTTCAGTGGTACCTTCGCTCACTGTGGACCCAGCACTCCCATCCTCTCGAGTTCAGGGTCCCACTCCTCCCCTGTCTTCACCAAGAATTGAAATGGTGGTTCGCTCAGGTAGTCCAGAATCCGGTACTACCCCTAAAAATGCCTCCCCCTCCCAGACCATGCACACAGATGCCTCAGATCTGGGCTGGGGGGCAACTCTGGGTCCGAGGCCAGACAGACACAAACAAGAGCCCATAAATGTCAGGGAAATGAGAGCAATCCTCCTCGCCCTGCAAACCTTCCAACCTTACTACCAGCAGAGCCTCCTAAAGATCTTCACAGACAACACCACAGTTATGTGGTACATCAACAAGCAAGGAGGGACCAAGTCCTATCTCCTATGCAGACTAGCTCTACAAGTATGGGAGTTGGCTACCTCTCAGGGAATCACCCTCCAGCCAGCCTACATCCCATCCCAGCACAACTCACATGCAGATTCATCAAGCAGAACCAAATCAGACAGCCACGAATGGATGCTGTCAAGAGATGTGTCTCTAAATCTGGTCCACAGGTGGAGTATTCCACAAATAGACCTGTTCGCTTCCTCCACAAACAGGCAACTCCAGAGCTATTGCTCCAGGACACACGACCCGAAGGCATTACAAAACTGATGCCTTCTCAATATCTTGGAAGAGGAAATTCCTGTATGCATTCCCCCTTTCCCATTAATTCAGAGAGTCCTACTGAAAATTCAGCAGGACTCACCAAAAATCTTGCTGGTGAGTCCCTACTGGCCAGGGCACACTGGTTCCCTCTACTTCTTCTTCTGTCCAAGGGCAGTTACCACAAGTTACCCCCCTCAGTGGACCTACTCACACAGCACAAGGGGACACAAATGCACCCACAGTGGCAGTCTCTTCACCTCACCCTGTGGCGGATAGGATTCTTATTCCCTTCAGACACCTGTACAGTGAGGACATGCTTTCAGTCCTGCAGGAGGCCAGGAAACCCAACACAAGAAAATCCTTTCTCTCCAAATGGAAAAAAGTTTTTTATCTGGTGTCATAAAAGACAGATGGATCCGCTGGACAGCGATTATTCCCCAGATACTGTCTTACCTGTGTGAACTATTGCAGTCAGGTTTGTTCTACTCCTCTTTAAAAGCACACCTGTCTGCCATTTCTACCTGCCTGCCTATGGACCCTCTGCTGGTATCCACATTCCCAGCCAAACTTTTCCTCGAGGGTGTTCTGCACCTAAGACCTCCCAGGAAACCGTCTCCTCCTTCCTGGGATCTTAATTATGTGTTAGAAAAACTCACTCTGCCGCCCTTTGAACCAGCTGACAAGGCCTGCTTAAGGTTTTGCACATGGAAAGCTGTAGCGCTAGTAGCCTTGACATCAACCAGAAGGGTCTCAGAGCTTCAAGCCCTTATGGCTACACCCCCTTTTCTGTTTTTTTTTATGTGGACAGGGTCACCCTTAGGACAAACCCTTCCTTTATTCCCAAGGTAGTCAGTGACCTTTCCTTGAATCAGGCTAAATCCACCTGCCTACCTTCTTCCCTAACCCGCAGGGGGATAGTGAGAGAGTCCTTCATTCCCTAGACGTTCACAAATAACTCAGATTTTATTTGCATAAAACCAGACCTTTTCACAAATCAGACCAACTGTTTGTCTCCTTTCACCCCAAGGCTCTGAGGAAAGCGGTGGGCAAACAGATAATTTCATCCAGGATTTCCAGGGCTATTTCCTTTTGCTACTCACACCATGGGAAGACTTTGCAAGGCAATGTCAGGGCCCATTCTACAAGAGCTATGGCCTCTTCTGGAGCCTTTTTTAAAGGCCTAGACATTAATTTCATTATGGAGGCAGCTATTTGGTCCTCTGTACAAACCTTCACCAGACACTACAAACTGGACCATTTCTCCAAGGCCAGGGCTGTCTTGCATGGATTCCTGGAGTCCTTTTCCAGGCCACCTCCCAGTCAGTAGTGAGTTTTGGTACTAGTCCACTAGTATCTTCCCCCTCATATGCTTGCACTTGCTCTCCTCGGCTTCTGGACAAGCTATGTCCTTCAGGACTGGCTCTGTCTGGGGCTTCTATCTATGTTCTGAGAGCTGGTGTGTGCAGATGTCACCTTTATGGCCCACATTCCTGCCTCTACGTCAGACATCTGACGCGCCAAGAGGGACTGAAAATCTTTGGAAACCAGGTCAGAAGAAGAGTAAACCCACTAGTAGAATACTGTAGCATGGAAGAGAAAGACATCTATTTTACACAACTTTCCTTTATTGCTGGGAGATAAAATTGGAGCACAAGAACCTGTGTGTTATGTAAAAGACCACTGCCACAGTCTTGGAGGTGTTGTATTTAAGCTGATTTTTGACTGTTTAAGAATGCATGCATTCCAAGCCTTGATTTTCTAATGTAGTGAAGGGTATAGCTATGCATCATCAATAAAGCAGTCATACTGCAGCTCTCATGATCAAAACATGTCCACAAAGCAGCTTGTATATGTTGAACAAAAGTGGGCTAAGTATGAAGATCTGTATAACACCGCACTTGAGATAGTTGGAGACAAAGGACCTCCTAAGATTATCCTCTGGGTTCGTCTGAGGAGGTAGGAGGCAAACTATTTCATCAATGTACCAATTATGTCACAGTAATGCTCCATTTAAGCCTTTACTATGCAGTGGCCTACCTTGTCAAATACAAATCAAGGAAGACCAGTCTGAAGAAGACAGATTCTTCACCATAGGGAAGGCATTAAAGATTGCATCAAGGGCCATCTCATTGCGATCTAAAAGAAAAACCGACCAGAAGGGGATCATTCATGTCATTTTGTCTTAACTAAGCTTCATTTCACTGGTTTATTTCTGGTTTATTTCCTTCTCAAGTACCTTGTTACAAAGGCACAGTTTGATATTGACAAAATATCCAGAATTTTATGACCCAATCCCACCTTTCTGAATACTAGAATAATTAAGACCTCCTTCAGTTAAGTTAGAAATACTACTGCTCTGTGAAGGGCAAAGGCAAGTCTGTTATATGACTGGGCCCAGCACCTCCCAGCAAATTTGAACAACCCAGGCAGAAGAGGGATGTAGTCTACAGGTAGTACCTCACATAATGGAAGCAGCTGAGATAAAATCTTTGTATATGGGGATGGAAAACTCCCACCAGCTCAAAGGTGACCACTACTGTACTCTGTTGAGCAGCATGCATGACCCCTGATCTTATTAGGGTAAGCTTTTAGGTGAAATAATAAACAGCTCAATCACATTCAATATTAAAGCTTTCTGCATGGTAAGTTAGGCTGGACAGCACAGCCTCCCCACCACCTGGAAGATTACAGCTGGTCATCATGCTACTGTATAGATATCACTAGTCAGTTGCTCGGCTGAGTTGTGGGAAATCTCAATTTAGCAGAAGGAAAAGTGGCTGCTCAAAGTAAGCTTTCTGTTAAACATCAACCTTTGGCCAGCCTTCTTGAGATCATGGATCTAAGTCGAAATATGGATCACGCTGAACCAGATGGATTTGCTCATACTTGGCCTCGGACAAGGTGTCAGTTGAGGAAGTCTGAGCTTGACAGGTCTCTACCAACTCATCAGTGTTAAGACACTGGTCCTGAAGCTAGATGAGCAAGACAGGGGTTCACATAACTAGGATGATAGGACTGATCCTCCTGCATACCTTGATACCAGTCTATGGTGATCATTACAAACATCCTACATTGCTTGACATCATTGTTAGGGGTTTCCAGTCATGGCTGAAAAAGAGACAAACAGTAAGTTGGTCCAACCCTGATGACAGGCCCTGACTCCAAGTCACTAGTCAAATATTTACAAAAAACAACAACCCAGTTGCACAGGAAATTTCCTCTTTAATACTCAAACCAGTTGAGTGCTTTTGCCACAGACTATTTAGGATTTAAAAGCTTACAAGGTGATTTTGAGTACCTTCACTAAACAACACATGATACGTTTAACATCCAGTCAAGTCATGGTTCATCAATTAACAAAGGAATTTTGAATTCTACAATTGTAAATATATCACATAAGAATGTGTTGAAATAAAAACATGTATAGGTTTATAATTGAATTTACGAAGTGCCTGCAGTCGAATGGCATGTGTTCCAAAGGCACTTTTCCAATGGGTAGAATGCCAATCGAATACACAATAGCAAATGGGTAGTTTACTTCGATTATCTGAGCTCAGACTAGTGAGTAGAGATCACTGTTCAGTGAGGAACAGGGAATTAACCAATTTCCTCACTTTAGTGCAATCTCAGAGTTGGTATATAGAATTTGCATGGGGTGTGGGGACTGCAGGAGTAAATGTACCATTCACTGTAGAGTGTAACGATACATTAAGCTGCATAGCATGGCTCCTGCTATGTCGAATACATCGAACTACTTTTCGATGGTACGAATTCAGTATTTCAGGTCGACATTGTGACCAGTTGAGCAATGCAGTTTTGCACATTCAGTAGTAAACTTATATATATAGATATATATCATATGTGTGTGTATGTGTGTGTGCGTGCATGTGTATATATACACATACACACCCCTCACTAAAACATTACAAAAATATATATTCAAATATATTTGTAGATAAAATTAATCAAAAGTAAGTAGATCTAATTCCCAGAACTGAAATGAAGAATTATCATCAACACCTTGGAATAATGTGGTATTTAATTGCAGCTGCCAAAAGTCTTCTAATTTTTTTCCATGGCCCTTCCATTTTGTTTGGCTATGCTTTTTCTATAATGAAAAATAACCATTTCTTGTAAGTAAGACAACTTAGTGCTTAAACAAACCGCTGTTTGTGTTTTTATTTTTGATTCCTAAAGTATGGTCATATATCGCGTTTCTGAAACATCTCTCATTTTTCTCTACATAAAATACATCACCTGCTGAACATAATAAGGTAGACTACTGCTTTAGTATTACACTCACATATCCTGGGACAAGAGTGTGTTCTCTGTTAGCTGTGAACTGTAATATCTGTGGTACCATAAATATATCTACACTGTGAACATGTGCCTCATTTATCCACTTTACCAGGTTTGTAATGATTATCCAATTGTTTTTTTCTCAAGAATGTGTTTAATGTTCATACCTTTACTTAAAATAACCTTGGGTATGGTACCCAGGTCAACATAAGATCTCTAGAAGTACATATTTTCTTCAAAATTGTTTTAATCTTATACGCATCAATAGAAATAGAGTAATAAAGGAATTGGAAGCTTGAAAATAACCATGTGATGTTGTCAGTCTCACCTTTATTCTCACTGATGAGGTTGGATACAATCCATCAGATCCATCTCCACTGGTCTAAAAGCTTGAGGTCTTCAGCAGAGCTCGTGGGCATGCTTCTTCACCTATAATGCAACTCCGTAGCTTCTTCAGATCTCGTTTGTTGCTCTGCAAAAAAGGAGGTTCTACTAGCAAACTCTGGACTAAGTGTCTCTAAATTTGTTTATTGTACTTTCTCTTAATTATTCTTTTCTCGATAGTTTTTTTCTTTTAGAATAGTTTGTGTATCTTCAAAATCAGAAAAGTCTTTAAAATGCCCTTTTTCGTAGCCAAAGCAGAAAGTAACTAAAGTATCAGCTCCAGCTGAACCATCAGAGCCGACAGGTCAAACCAGATCCAAGACTCCCTCTGAGCAGTCAGAACCTACAGCTCCTGAACTGTACCATATTTGAATCTTCAGCTCCGAAGACGACTTTACTCTTTGAATTTAGAAATCGGAGCCGATCTCCTTCCTTGTAGCGGATTCCTTCTTTGCTCCCTTCACCTTTCTTAACAAGGTCATAATCTCCTACCCTCTCCAGCCGGTCGACTAGGAGTCTCTCCGACGAAGATGGGGATAAGGTGGTGCAAAGGATACTGAAGACACCTGTCGTGGCCAATATTGGAGCCAAACCCACATTTGGTTTTGGAGCCAGAAGATTCTGACATCCAGCTAGTGTATGTATTGGATCCAAAACCCCTAGGTTCCTTCAATCAGATAACTGCCTCTAGTGTTTACACTCAGTCAGAGCACCACTGGGAGCCGACACTATCTGGTCAGGTCAGTGGAGCCGGTTTGGATCTCTCTGGATCTGACCCTCCCTCTGGGGGCTTCAGTGTGGGTGAGTTCTGCTTCTACCTCTACTTTGGAGCTTCTGTCTTCTGCACCTGAGATGCTTTTGTCTCCGACAACTCTTTTGTCTCATCTGGGGTTTTCTTCGGAACAGGAGCAGATAGCTTTTGAAGTCATGAGGAGGGTGCTGATTACCACCCAGTCTTAAACACAGTCCCCCTTGGATCTTCCTCCCAGCTCTTTGCAGGTGTCTTCTGCCTCTCATGTACCCTGTCTGCAGGATCGCAGAGACCCCAGGCCTTAGGGTGTACAACAGGGGACTACCCCCTTTTCAGAAACCTCCCCAGAATATCCCACTGAGGAGGTCCTTCAGAAGAGGACCTTCAAGAGGAAACACCTTGACTCCCCAGAGGAGTCCGTCACTTTTGACATTGATCTCAAAGAAGCAGAAGGGTCCCCACAGTCACCTTTTGAAGATGTCCCTTTTGGAGAAATCCTGGAAATTTTGAAGCAGAGAGGTGACTGGCAATCCTCAACCCCTTCGAGCAAGGAGTCAGTGTGCCCGAAGGCCTTTGAGTTTCGGTCTTCAACCTCTTTGGTTGACCCCTCCTTCTGATGAGCTTATTGAATTAATCTATGGGAAGGCTTAGGAGACCCCAGGTTCCATAGAACCTACTTCTAGGAGGCGAAATACATTACAGCCCCAAAAGACAAACCCTTTTTGACAAAAGGTGTAGCAGTTGATGCCATGGTCATGGTGGCAGCCACCAAAAAAAGAACTGTCCTCGCAACAAAGATTCCAGGACCATGGATAGGTACAGAAAGCACATCTTTTCATCAGCGACCTTTGCCTTGTGGTCACTGAACTACCTTACCCACTTCACAAGACTACAGAGGGATCTGTTAAAGGAACTTACAGACTCCCTCCAAGGAGCTGTAGCTGATGCGGTAACACATAAAGTCAATGGTCAGCTCTCCATCCTTAATACAACTCTTCCATGAGACTCATATCATATGCAGCAGATGGAGCGAGTAGAGCGGCGGGTTCAGGCATTTCTTTCGGGAGATGGGCCTGGATGCATCTTTGCAATTTTGTGGACCCCGTCAAGTCTTCTTTCGTGAACACCCTCTTTGATGGCTCCTCTCTTTTTGGGCCTAAAGTTAGAGACACCCACTAGGTGTGAACATTAGGAGAAGACCTTATCTGCTGTTGGAGTGTGTTTTTCCACACGTACCAGACCCTTTCCTAATGGTCAAAGAGGTAGTGGGAAAATGTGGTTGAGAAAATCATGAAGGTCTTTCCAGGGCACACAAGGTGAAAGTTCCCCTAGAGGTGGAGGGGGGAACAGTAACACTGCCTTTGTGTCAGGGGAGGCCCGCAGAGTCAGGGCTCCAGAGAATCTTTCTTTGGCAGACCCTTCCAGCACTTCTGAAGGAGTGCACGATTGCCTGATTGCTCATGTCTGGAGGCAGTCAAGGGTTGATTTGTCCATGCATCGTAAAAGACGAGCGACAGTTGGGTGCCGGAAATAATATCCAGAGGATATTTCATTCCCTTCTCCTTCCCCACTCCTGTAAACAAGTCAGTTCCAGAATTTCCACCCAGTCAGAAGGAACAAGCAGCAATAGAAATCCAAAAGTTACTAAGAAAAAGAGTCATCCAAGAAGTCCTCGCAGACCAGAGAGGATCCAGAACTTACTCAAGTTTCTTTTTAGTTTCAAAGAAAACAGAGGACTGGTAACCATTTTTGGATCTCCGCAATCTGAACAAATCTATGAAAAAGACCAATATGTTCTTCGTGTTTCGCTGTTGCAGTCATCACACTTGGGTTATACTGCCAGGAGTAGCCCTCAGTCAGCCTGAATACCAGAGGCTTAATATTTCTGCGTCGGTTGCTGTCTCTCCAGGACTGATGTCAGGTTGTCAGTGGTGTAAAATCAGGCAGCCAATGCTATTCCATCAGTCTTTCTTGCTGAGGAGCCCAAAGCAGAAACAATTTTCATGAGTGCTGGTCAGCTACTAACTGGGTTTTCATTTCCGAATTGAAGTTGAAGTCTTCTAAAGCTAAGTACCCCATTGGGGATCCTTTTTTCTAGCTCTAACCAATGTCAGAAAAAGTTAACAATTGTCTCGCCTGTTGAAAGCAAATACCACACCGAGACTTCCATTCTTACTGCGTCACCTGATTAGGCCCAGACCACGACATCCCTTGCTGTCACTTTTGTGCTTTGTTCAGCACCAGAACTATGCGTCATCGGGCCCTTATTGTAGCTAGATATTTTCTCTCTCTCCCCTCGATCTCCGATATGGATTCGGTAAGCCAGACGACTACCGAGCTTCCGAAAAAACATAAGGATAAAGACAGAGACAGAGCTAGTCATCAGTTTTCCAGTCTTCAGGGAGGTGCTTTTGCAGCCCCTGATGCCCACTTCTGTGGATTTGCAGGTCGCTACAGACGCCCTTTCAGAGTCCAGTATGCTGCGAGACACTTTGACTAAGGATCCTGCAGATATCTCTACCTTGGATGGGTCCAGAGTCGCTGAGCAAGCACCAGCTTCCGAGGGAAGTTGTTCGCACTTCCGATACCCGACAACTTCTTTCATGTCTTCAGTTCTTTCTAAAACTACCGAGTTTCTAAGGCCGAGGGTACGAACTATGCCAAAAAAAAATGATGACCCAAGCTCAGGCACCTGCTTCCATGCCTCAATCTCAAATGCTTAAAATGGCGGAAGACCGTGTTATGCTTATTAGGGGAAGCCAGGCTACCCATTCCAAAAGAAAAAAAGACTTGTCCTCAGTGTTTTTTTGTGAACAGGAGTCCGATGACTCTGATGCTTCTGAATATGAAGACATGCAACCCCTCTTTGCTTATGAGGATTCTGATGCAGAGGAATCAATTCCTTCTGCCTTTCCACCCGAGAATTTTTCATTTGGTGAAACCATACATACCTTAAGGGAGCATTTCCAATGGGAATGTCAAGACTATCCTCTGTCAAAAAAGAGACTCGGGGAATTCTTAGATTTACCACAGCACAGACCTTTAGCCATTCCTCCTGTCCTGAATGTTGTGGATGATGTTTTTATGGAATCCAGTTTGACTCCTGACACCCTTCCTCCTGCTCTCAGGAAACCTGACAGGTACTACAGAGTTCCTGAGTCTCACAAATTCCTTTTCATAAATCCTACTGCTGACCCAGAGGTCATCTCCCAGGGACCTAAAGGAATTAAAGCAACCTCAGTTAAGAATCCCACCCCCTCAGACAGGGATTCCCGAGCTTTAGACAGATGGGGTAAAAGTGTACACCTTTGCAACTCTTGCTATTAGAGCACTAAATTGTCAGTTCTACATGCTGAAATGTAAGCAGCATACCATGGAACTGCTCAAACAAAAAATCTTCCTTTCCTGCTTGTGCAGAAAATAAAGAATTACAAGAGCTTTTGCATTCTGCAAGCCAAGTTAATACGCACACCTTGCAATGTGGCTTTGACGCCCTAGAAGCATATTGCAGGCAGCACTCACTGATTCTGTCCTTAGAAGGCATGCTTGGCTTAAAGGAACATACCTTGCCAGGGCATGTCAAATCAAAGTTATTGGATGCTCCATTGAACAAAGACCATTTTGTTTGGCACCAAGACAGAAGAGGTCTTAAAAAAGATGGAAGAAAAAGCTAAATCTGTGCAGACAGTTCAAGACTTTTTACAGGTCTAGCCTCTGAGGTTCAGTAGGCATTGCCCCTCCAAGCACTGGTCCTTTTCTGACCCCTCCAGGCCAGCTCAGCCCAGACCCAAGGGAAACAGAACCCCCAGACAGCAGTCCCAGGGAATGCAGAGATCTAAGCAATGGAGTTCCTCATCTTCAAAAACAGGGAGTGCTAAGCCACCCCCTTACTCACAATGACTCCACACCTGCACCCCTTACCTCTTACCACATGCTTGTGCCCCTAGGAGGAAAACTCTCCTTCCATGCAAACAACTGGGCCTCTATTACCAATGACCGATGGGTCCTCAACATAGTGTCCCAGGGATACAAATTTTATTTCCACGCTCTGCCAACCCCAAAAATGTTCCCAGATCTTTCTTCAAACCAGTGGGCAGAGGCCAAAAAGCAAGTCCATTGCCTGCTCTCCATGAGGGCAATTCAGCATGTTCCTGCAGACCAGATAGGCCAAGATTTCTATTCCAGACTTTTCCTGGTACTCAGACCTGGCACCCAATCCTAGATGTTTCCATTTTAAACACCTTTCTGGTGATACCAAAATTTACCCTTACTTAGACGATTGCCTGATTCAGGCAGACAGTCAGGAAAAGCTGTTATAGCACCTGACCTTTGTAAAGGACCTGCTGACCTCCCTGGGGTATACTATCAACGAAAAGAAATCAAAACTAGTCCCCACACAAAAAATTGTATTTCTGGGAGCAAGCCTGGACACAGCATCCCAGATGGCATTCCCTTACTTCAGAAAAACAAGCCTACCTGACAGGCTGCTGCTCTCAACTAGCCACCAGAACCCAGTTATCCGCAAGGAAAATCCTGCAAGCTCTAGGGTTCATGGCCTCCTGCATTCTACTCATTCCATATGCCAGACTGCATATGAGGAAACTACAATGGTACCTAAAAAGCATTTGTCAACACTCTCAAGACCTGGAAACTATCATACCAGTGATACCCTGTCTAAGGAAAGATTGTCTTTGGTGGGCAGCAGCATGCAACCACAAGGGACTTACCTTCTCACAACCCCATGCCACTCAGACCCTCACCACAGATGCATCAGACTATGCTTGGGGTGCACACCTGGACGGCAGGTGCATTTAGGGCCATTGGAGCTCAAATCAAATACATCTGCACATCATCCAAAAAGAGCTGCTAGCTGTTCAGTACGCCCTGACAGCTGTCAGACGCCTACTTTCCCCGGGGTCTCTACTGATCAAAACAGACAACACCATAGTGATGTGGTATATCAACAAGCAGGGAGGGACTCACTCTTATCCTCTCTGCAGGCTTGCCATGACCCTTTGGCATATGGCCTCAGCCATGCAAATTCACCTGCTAGCACAATTCCTGCCAGGCAGACAACTTAAGCAGAAATCTGTGAAACCCACACAAGTGGCAGCTAGACCACAGAACCTTCACCCTTGTAACCCAGAAATGGGGCACCCCGAGGGTGGGCCTCTTTGCCTCCCACTCCAATTATCAGCTCAGCAAATTCTGCATCAGAGAACCTCAAAGCAAGGCCTGGAAAGTGGATGCTCTATCCTTCTAATGGGTAAACCTCTCGGTCATTGCATTTCCCCCTCTACCACTCATTTCAAGGGTACTGCTCAAAATAAGGGAGGAAAAACCCAGGACAATCCTGATTGCCCCAAACTGACCATGCCATCACTGGTACCCACTGCTGTGCAGCCTGTCACCCCTGCCATCATGACACCTACCTCAGATCCCAACACTCCTGACCCAGAAGGATGGAAAATTCATGCATCCCCAATTGCAGACCCTCAGATTAACAGCTTGGCATATTCCCTAACCCCCCTGAATCTGCCAACTTCAGCAAACAGGTTCTAGATGTTATACGTGAAACCAGGCGCCCTAGCACTTGGAAGTCTTATAGTGACAAATGGAAAAGATTCTGCACCTGGATTCAAGCTAAGGGAGCCAATACGGCACAGCCCTCCCTCCCTCCCTCCCTCTCATCCTGGATTTCTTAGCTGACCTGCTACACAGTGGACTCTTTTTCCTCTATTAAAATTCATGCCTTTGCTGTCTTTGCTCATTTTCCCACTGAGCAGCCCCTTTTTTTCACACCCTCTGATCAAACAGTTCCTAAGAGGGGCTTGCAACTTGAGGCCACCCAGAAGAGCACCAGTCCCAGCTTGGGATCTTAACTGTATGTTGGAAAAGCTCACCCCCCCCTTCAAACCTGCCTCTTCAGCAGAGCTAAAATTTCTCTCCTGGAAAACAGCTTTCCTTTTGGCCATCACTTCAGCCAGAAGGGTCTCTGAGCTGCAAGCACCCATGGCTGTGGGAACCCTTCATCATCTTCCATGCTGATAGGGTATCCCTCAGGAGTAACCCATCCTTCATGCCCAAGGCAGTGTCCAGTGTGGCTCTCAACCAATCCATTCATTTACCCACCTTTTTCCCTAACCCACAGAACAAGGGGGAAAGGGTTCTGCACTTTCTAGATGTGCACAGACAGCTCACATTCTGTCTAGACAGGACTAAATCCTTCAGAAAGTCTGATCAATTGCTGGTTAGATTTGCTGCAGGGGCAAAGGGGAAAGCCATCTCCAAACAAACCATCTCCAAATGGATAGCACACTGTATCCATTTCTGCCACAAACAACATGGAAAGCCTCCCCCCATGGGGGCCAGGACTCATTCCACCAGAGCAGCCTCCACCTCTGCAGCTTTCCTCAGAGGAGTCCCCACCAGGGACATTCTGGAGGCTGCCACCTGGACATCTGTTCACACCTTCAAAAACATTACCACCTGCCTATCTTCTCCAAATCCAGAGCAGGGTTTGCCTCTACAGTCTTGCAGGACATCCTAGCCAGTCCCTAGTTTCCTTGACTGCTTCCACCCTTTTCCTCAGCTTTGGGAATCAACCCAAATGTGATGACTGCAACAGTGAAACATGAAGAACATAGTACAGTTGTGTACACTTAGCATAAATGTAGATGTTCAAGTGTGTTCACTGTTGCAGTCCTGGTTTCCCTCCCTCCATCCCCCTCTTCTTTCTTTTCTTTCCTTACAAGGGACATATTGGTATTTACTTTCTGCTGGTGGGGTTCTTCCACCAGAACCTGGCTCCCACTTGGGGGCTCCTGACAGGTTAGGGCAAGAAAAACTGATGTAATGGTGTCGGCTGCCTTACTTTATACTGCTGATGACCTGACGTCAGTCCTGAAGCAGCAGCAACCGACGCAGAAATGCTAAGCCTCTGGTATTTGGGCCAGTCGAGGGCTACCCTGGCAGGGATAACCCAAATGTGATGAATCCAACAGTGAATACACTTGAATATCTACATTTATGGTAAGTGTACACAACTGTACTTTCAAGACACTCTCCCTCTAGGAACAATAGCAATCCAGTCGGACAATATGTCCATAGTCTGGTACATAAAGAAACAGGGAGGAACCAGATCTTACCCCCTTTGTTGAGAAGCTGTGAGGGTCTGGCAATGGGCTACCGCCTCTAACCATTTTCTTATAGCAACGTACATCTCGGGGAAATCCAACATGATTGTGGATAAGTTGAGCTGAGCCATTTTATGGCCTCACGAGTGGTCCTTCAACCAGAAAGTAATGGAAGAGATCATCTGGAAATGGAGCCAGCCTTGTTGTGATCTCTTCTCCTCACCCACCAATGCCAAATGCAGCAACTACTTTGCTCTGATCCCCCCATGGGGAGTCAGCAAGGGGTGCACTTGTTCATGATTGGCCTCCAGGCCTTCTTTATGTCTTACTCTAATCCATCTAATACAAAAGTTTTTGCAGAAGACAAGTTTGTTGGAGACGTCAATAATCCTTATTGCCCCCTATTGGCCTCGTCACATCTGGTTTCACTTTCTACAGCCCAATCTTCGGGATGAACTATGGATTCTGGACCCTGCTCCTGACCTTCTGACTCCGCTGTCAGGAATGGTTCATCCGAACCTGGACAATCTCAGACTAACAGCTTGGCTGCTCCCTTTCCCCTGATCACCAGGTTTCCATCCCTTTCCTCTCCAGTCAGACATTTTGTTATCTACCCGTAAAACATCTACACGAAAATTGTACCAAAGTAAATGGGGAATATTTGTTACACAGACAAGTGAAAATCAGATAGACCCTTTTTCTGCACCCATACATTCTATTCTACAATATTTGACAAAACTTTTCAGTGAAGGAGTTGTTGTAGCAACTATTAGGGTTCTGTTGGCAGCAATTTCCAGTTTTCATATAGGAGAAAATGATTCTTCAATCATGTCACACAGACTTTGTAAAGCGTTTTTGAAAGGAACCATTATGATAAGACCCCTATATAAAAATTCACCCTACCCCCAGGATTTGAATTTCATCTTATCTAACATGACCTGTCCTCCCTTTGAAGCATCAGCTACATGTGAGATGAAGTACCTCTCCTGGAAAATGCTCTTTTTAGTGCTATTACTTCAGCCAGAAGTGTGTCTGAATTACAAGCTTTGTCTGCTAAACCCCCTTACCAAATTTTTCATAAGGACAGAGTTTCTCTATGCACTAACCCCTCATATGTACAGAAAGTTGTCTCAAAGTAACCTCAGTTAATGTATAGAGCTGCCAGTTTTCTTTCCTAACTTCCTGAATAAAGGAGAATATTCACTGCTCTCCTAGATGTTCATAGTCTGTTACATTTCTACTTGCATAGAACTTCTGAAATTAGAAAATCGGATCAACTATTCATCTCTTATTCTGACATTAAAAAAGGTCACCCAAACACAAAGCTTACCTTATCAAAATGGCCTACACTTTGTATATCCTGCATTTATAATTTAAAAAATAGAACACTTCCAGATAGGGTTAGAGCTCATTCTGCAAGGTCTGTAGCCATGTTTGCAGCCTTTCAAGCTAGATTAACACTGGATAATATCTGCACTGCAGCAACTTGGGCAAAACCTCATACCTTTATTACTCATTACAAAGTAGATTTGACCTCTAAGAGCAGAGCCTGTTTTGGTTCTGAGGAATATTCTCCCATGAGCCACCCAAGAGTCATGTTGCTAGGGGCGCAGTCCCATCAGTGAGAATAAAGACGAGATTGACAGCATCACATAAAGAAGTTATGTACTTGTATAACGGTCCATGTGTGTTGTCCATCTCGTCCTTTATTCTCACAACCCTCCCTCCATAACCCCCGCCTAAACTCCTGGGAGACGAAGTGGCTACACAGCCATATAACCTCAGAATTTATATTCTGATGTATATTTTGATATGTATGTATACATATATATATATATATATATATATATATATATATATACACACACACACACACACACACATATATATATATATATATATATATATATATATATATATATATATATACACACATAATTCTGCCTTACATTTGTAATAATACTAGGGGCAAACAAGATCTGAGGAAGCTAGGGGTTGCATTATGGGTAAAGAAGGATGTCCACGAGCTTTGTTGAAGACCTTGACCTTTTAGAATGTCCAAGATGGATCGAATCCTTCCCTATCAGTGACAATAAAGGTCAAGATGGACAACGCACATGGAAAGTTATGGTTAAGTACATAACTTCTTTTTTACCCACCTTTACCCCGTAAAACAAAATCGTAATATATAAAATGAGCTGATATTTGTAGAACTATTAGGCACAATGTCCAGGGCTGGGTAATAGAGACAATGAAATCTGAAGGGAACTTTCTGTTGACAAAAAAAAAAATCAAAATCTTTAGTTCATCCATAAGTACATCAGCTTTAAAAATTAGTTGAGGCAACTAATAATCTGCTTTTTGTTTATTTGGAAAGCAGTTGTGGTAGTGTAGATACATATTCCACATCGAAAAAATGAATTCTGACAACAGAAAACTCAAAACAAAAATCCAGTCGTGGTTTTTAAATTTTCAAACATCTCTAGCAATATAGCAGTTGCACCAAACCAAAGAATAAACAAGTCATTTTGATAACAAATACAGTTGAATGTAGGGTGCAACCTTTCTGGGAAATATAAGTTCCTCTCCCCTGTATAACAGTACCATATTTGCATATGTGGGTGTAGACACTGCCCCCATTGCCACACCATTCAACTGTTTAAAATATTCCCCAATCAAAAAAAAAATTATTTGAGTAATATATAAAAAGCTTTCAATCAACCTAACTTCGTTGTAGCACAGTTTCTCTTACAACTGCACATTTTCCATAACATACAAAAGGATATTCTCTTGTGGTGTAACAGTATATAAATGACCACTATCTGCAGTAACATTAAATCATCAAAAAAGTTAACTTTTGAAAGGCATTGCAAAGAATGCCATGAGTCTTTTAAAATATGACTATGGCTGTGAAAGATGTATTTTAACATCTGATCAACAGGTATTGTCAGGCCAGTATAACAGACCTTTTTGCAGACACAATAGGATGAAAAGAACAAATCTACAATTTTTATGTGTTTTGGGTATTTCTAATGTGGCTATTACCTTAAGAATGACAACATTTAGAAAATTGAACAACTCATGAGAAATATATCCTGTAACAGTAAATCTTGCTGAATCAGGTTAACATTGCTGTAATTAATGAACTAATGTTGTCAATCTTCACTTAATCCTTGACTGTGGGTTTGGTTCCATATCTTGGAACCGACTCTGCCATTATTCCAGTTCACACCTTCCAAAAACTCTCAAACTTAGCTGTACCCGTAATGCTCCTCTCAAGATTACCTTATCTGGTTTGCCGCTTTAAGTACCAGATGTATTCCTCTCCTTGTCAGCTCTCAAGCTAGCAATTTTTTTACCACTGTAACTGTTGTTTTTCCTTTGTTCAAATTCTTAACTGAGCAGTTGTTTCCCTAAAATCTGTTCTTTGCCCAGTTCCTCTTCCCTTAACTTTACTGGTGTAGTTTTTCTCTGGTTTACCATTGTTGGTATTCCTCCTTCCCTTTTCTTACATTTGAGGTAGTCTTCCCCTACCTTTGTTGGTACCTCTTTCCCTTCTGTCCTTTTACCGCTACGGTAAATTTGTCGTACAATTGTTGGTACGTTTTTCCTGTTCAAAAAAAAACTTCCTATTGTCTGTCTGTGTGTGTGTTTGTTAGTGCTTTTTTGATGTGGCTAAAAAGACTAAAGGCACTTCTGGCTTCAAGAGATGTCATAAGTGTGACCATAAACTGCCAAACTCTGACAGATATGACTTGTGTGTTTACTGCTTGGGCCTGGTGCACCTTCAAGAAGACTGTGCTATCTGTCATGGCATTAGTCACTGAGCCCTCATAGAGAGACAAAACAAGTTAATCTTGAAAGGCCTGATAAAATCTGGCTTTGATGAGGTCATATCTGTGGCTTCTAAGACTAATGTGAGCTCCCTTTCTTCCTCCTCTTCCTCCAGGCATGAGGGTTCTAAGAAGAGGAGCCACTCTGTTCAAACACTCTCATTGGAACTGCCGGTTAAAAAGACCGTCTTCCCTGGTTCCCACAGTTTTGGCGGAACCGGATGGAAAGTAGATGCCAGCATCGGTGCCGATCTCTGCACTGACAATTCCGGCACCCACTACTTCCTTGATTCAGACTTTCACCCTCTTCCCTAACACCAGTCATGGAACTGAAGGAGTTTTCTTTCAAGGATTTGCCTCGCACATGGTACTCCCTGAAAATTGACCCCTTTGTAGACCAACTGCCAAGTCCATGCTTGGATAGACTCCAGTCCACATCGGTCTGTTCAATCTGTTACACCAAGATTCTCATGGGAGTCCAGTGTTCTGAGGCTAGTGGACCAGATGCTGGTGGTGAGGGGATTAGCCATTTCTTCAGTTCCTAGTACTTCTGGCTCTGGAACTTTACATGTCTCTAATAACCTGATTCTTGTTCCTCCTCTGACTACCTGACCATTTGGAGTTCCTGGTTCCGACAGTCCCAGTGTCGATAGTATCATTACCAATGAGACCCTTGTCTCCAGTGCCGATAACTACCCTGAGCTCTTCAGTTCTGTTGGAACCAGAGACCTCGGGTTCCTATTATTTAAGCGAATGCTTAAAGTTGCGAACGCTGTTTTGTCGAACATTTTTATGTGAAATGGCAAAATGCCGAAAGCACAGAACAGCGATTTTTTTTTTTCCTAGGGAAAAATTACTGAGCCGTTTTCATGACTTTTCCATTTCCACCACTGTGGTGCGATCTCGGAGTTGGTATATTTAAGTAGGGGGGGGGGGGGTGTAGAAGCGAAGCCTCCACCTTTTTTTTTTTTTTTTTTTTTTTTTATACAGATCAGCAATGTTTTTCCCTGGGGGGGGGGGGGATCACTGATCCATGTGTTCGACATTTTGACTTTTCGGACTGTTTGGGTCAATTATATAGCATTCGCAATTTCAAGCATTCGCTAATATAATATAGACCCGAGACCTCTTGGGGTCGGTGCTTCATTTGTTCCAAGATGTGTGTACCGACACTGATCTTATTGGAGCTGTCCATGCTTCTTGAAGGTTTGGTACGCATATGTTCAACTGTGGTTTCAGGGATTGGGGATGATTACATCGGTAAGGGATGGGACCCTGGTATCGATGGAGTCTATTTCGATTACGGGCTCCCTTTCCTCTATGGGGGGGGGGCTGTTTCCAGGCCATGGAGAGGGCCTTGTCCACTACAAGATCAGTCAATTCCTGTGTCATTGGAACAGCATCACGTTCCTTCCCCTCACCCAGAACTACCACCAGCCTCTGACTGGGACAGCAGGCACAGAAACCTTAGGATTCAACCATGGTGGTTATGTGCTCTGCAGACACCTCCGGGGTCAGTCCCACTGAGGAGATGCCCTGGAAGAGAAAGTGCAAGAGGAAGCACTTGAACTCCCCTGAAGAGTCTTGCACAGAAAGTACTAACTTTTAAGGAGAAGCTTCCCCAAGGTCACCCCCAGAAGTTCTCTTGTTCAGTGTCTTGAACAAGTCAGTTCAACAAACCAAATTCTGGATGTTCACGATTCAGTCTATTCTCCCATCCTTGGGGAAAGACAATTTGGATTTGATGTGCTCATTAGATCTTCAGGATGCATATTATCACATAAAAATAGACAAACACTCCAAAAGATTTCTGCACTTCTGGCTGGGGGCCAGTTAGTATCAGTTCAGAGCCATACCCTTTGGTCTCACCATAGACCCCAGGGTGTTAACCAAATGCATGGCAGTTGTTGCAGCTCACTTCAGACTGCAAGGGATTCTGGGTGTTTCCTTACCTAGATGACTACCTCATTACTGCAACCACCAGGCATCTACGCTACAAGCAAGGAACTCCATCCTTCAAACTTGCTCCTCACTGGGGATCACTGTCAGCTACTAAAAATTCCATCTAGAGCCAACAGAGCATTTAGAATTCAAAGGAGCGATGTTGGACAAAAGCACCTGTATCACATCTCTACACCAAGAAAGACTTCAAAGAAAAAAATCACAAGTCAGCCAGATTATTCACAATAGAACAGTTGACTGTGAGACTAGTATTACAGACTCCAGGGTCTGTGGTGCCCGCCATCACTTTAGTTCCCTTGGTGAGTTTTCCTATGCAAGTTATACAGTGACTCTTGGTGTCACAGTGGTCATTACTGAGAGAACCAATGTCCCATCAAGTTCAGATCACCAGTTTATGGAAAAATGACCTGAGTTGGTGGCTTCATTCCAACGACATCCTTTTCGAGCCATCCCTTTGTCCCTTCTCAACCACAAGCCGTAGTGACCATGGATGCACCTCCGGGTGGGGGGGGCTGTTATCTGGGAAAGATAGCCCAAGGCACTTGGTCCTATTTAGAGGACAATTTGCACATCAGTGTTCTAGAGATGAGGGTAGTGCTTCTGGTGTTGCAAGCATTCTAAGGAACCCTCCCCTCGGGAACAATTGCAATCCAAACAGACAACATGTCAGTGGTTTGGTGCATCAACAAACAAGGGGGAACCAGATCTTACTCTTTGTCGTGAAGCACTCAGAGTACGGCAATGGGCAGTTTTATCCAACCACTTTCTAATCGCAACACATATTCCGGATAGCTCCAGCATGATTACAGACTAATTGAGCAGGAGCATCCTGATCCCTCACAAGCAGTCTTTCAACACTTTCATGGTGGAAAAAATATTCCTTTGATGGGGCCAGCCATGCTGCGATCTCTTTGCATCCCCTCTGAACAACAAGTGCAGTAGCTACTTCGCCCTCATCCCCCCTCCTGGGGAGTCGCAAAAAGATTCTCTCCTTCACAATTGCCTCCCCCGGTCTACTGTTTGCCTTTCTCCTGATTCCTATCATTTCCCAGTTTTTGAAGAAAGCCAACAGTTCAAAGAACAGGATAATTCTCATTGCTCCATTCTGCCCTTGACAAATTTGGTTTCCCTCTCTGTGGCCTCACTTAATTCAAAAACCTTGGACTGGACTCCGCTCCAGACATATTGTCCCATCCAGAAGGACTCATTCATCCAAATCTTCAAAATCTCAAGCTCACTGCATGGCTTCTCCAGTTCCATTGATTGCCAGGCATACCAGTCTTTCTGCCCCAGTTCACCAAATTATTCTAGCCCCCCACAAACCTTCGACTAGATGATTGTGCAGTATCAAGTGGAAGAAATTTTCAAAATGGGCTACATAAAACGATCTCAACCCATATTCTGCACCAATTCATAAGGTCTTGGAATTTTTATTGTCGCTTTTTGATGTGGTGGCATCCCCCTCAACTGTACGGGTTCATCTAGCTGCAGTTTCAGATTTTCATAATTGTCTAAATGATACAGCTCTAATGTCACACAAACTTTGTAAAGCCTGTCTGAAAGGAACATTATTGCTGGGACCTCCATACAAGGACCCATCTACTCTTTGGGACTTGAATCTGGTGCTACATTCTCTAATTAATCCCCCATTTGAACATCTGCAAATCACAATTTGAAGTATTTATCCTAGAAAACCTCACTTTTGGTTGCTGTTACTTCTGTGAGAAGGATATATGAGTTACAGGCTTTGTTGTGCAAGCCTCCTTACCTAATCTTTCATGAGGACAGGGTGTCTTTATGAACAAATCCTTCCTTTTTACCAAGGTAGTGTCTGACACTAATATCAATCAGACTGTACAACTTCCAGTATTTTTCCCAAATTTTCAAACAAAGGTGAATATTGTCTGCATTTGCTAGATGTTCACAGAAAATTATATTTTTACCTTCACAGAACGAAGGAATTTAGAAAATTTGATCATTTGTTTGTTTCGTTCTCATCTGCTTCTCTGGGCAAATAGCTTAAGGACTGCCTAACCTTCATTCATAACAAAAGGAAAGTGCAGCTGCAGGGATGTGTAAAAGTGCATTCTATGAGAGCAATAGCCACTTCCGCATTTTTCCATGCTAGAACCTCTATAGGTGATATATGCGCAGTGACTACTTTGGCATCCCTGCTTACTTTTATTACTCATTACAGGTTGGATCTGGTCTCTAAGGGTTGAGCATCCTTTGGCTCAATGGTGCTCAGGAATATTCTTCTGTAAGACCTCCCAAGATTTTGATAACTGGGGACTCTGTCCCATAGTCAAGGATTAAGTTAAGATTGACAACATCAGATAAAGAAGTTATGTCTTACCATAACATTCCATCTGTGTTGCCGATCCTTGACATCCCCACCCTTCTTCCCTATGAATTTCAGCCTTCTAGGTGGAACATATCTATCCGAATAGACTGGATTTTTCCTTTATGACTACAGATATGGTCTCTGATCTCTTATTTTCTGCCTGTCACTATTTTATGCAAACTCGATCCTAGGTAATCTTGAGGGGAGCATTATGTCTAGAGGTAAGTTTGAGAGTTTGTGGAAGGCATGAGCTGGAGTAACGGCTGAGTCAGTTCCAAGATACAGAACCGAACCCACGGTCAAGGGTAAGTGAAGATCGACAAAACAGATGGAGTGTTGAGACATAATTTCTTTTTCAAATCATTTGTAGAAACAACCGAATAAATGTCAGCCAACTTCTTTCTCATATTAAACGAATAATCTGTACTGTGCCTAATAACAAGGCAGCCTCCTTTATAAGGCTTTATCAGCTTTAATGTCCTATCTCTTGAAATTTTTCAACAACATAAAACTTATCCATACTAAGATTAAAAAATACCTCTCTCATCTATGTGCACAAACCCTCCTAATGTCTGGTTCACGGGTGTTTTCAAAGCAGTTACGCGCTGTATTGGAGGGGGACTGAAAACAGCTAGTGCATTTAAACTTGCTTAACATGTTTGTACTGTCAGACTTGTGTAGAAAGTATAACATTAAGATTCATCTTACAAACTTACACATTTAAGGTCAAATAAGGTGTCATCTGCACTAAATACAGGCAAAAGAAGTATAACCATGTCTTAAAAAACATCCAAGTGGTGAAGTCACCACCGGATAAAATTTTCAACAATCTCTAACAATGAATCCTGCTGATCTAATGTGACATTGGCAATCTCTGACTGGTCATCTTCTTTCAGGAATACATTTGTGTACTGTACCCTGTTTGTCACAGTCTTTGCTGATGACATTGGCATTGTGGCTGTTGATGCTAGCTCTTGTTGACTATCCAAGCTGAATGTTTCAGTGAATGCTGTTTCAAAAAAATGATCATAATATTCAGAATAATGCCCCTCTAAGACCTCACTGCGGTTATTGTTATCCAGTGTAGTCTGTTGAAAGTCATTGTCAGTTTTTCTTCCTTTAGGAAGTGGATAGGCTTCCCTCTCTTCATATTCAATCTGATCTCTTTCTCTAACTTTTTAGTTTGCATTTCCATAACTTCTTTACAAGCCTTATTTACTTTTAAGAAAAACTTCATCATATGAACTTTTCCATAATAGAAAACAGCAGATCTTTTGTAATTTGTCATTCAGTAGCTTAATTTCATGGAAAGATCATCCAAAGCCTGATAGTTGTAATTCAGTTAAAAGGTTTTAAGTTTGAAACCAGTACAGTTGAACAAATCAGTAAACTCCTTGCATATTGGAGAATCATGACATACACCATTAGGAAATTTCCAAAGGTGTGAGGCCTTTGGGAACTCCTTCAACTGCCAACTATTCTTTAAAAAAATCATCTAACTGTAAAGATCTATACTTTTAGTTTAGTCTTGAGAATTTCGATCTGTTGTGACAGTCAAAGAAGTGTTGCTGTGTTCTGATTATTGTAGTTGCCAAACTGAAGAGTGGCTTCAGACCACCATCGTAACTTGTCTCTGTAGTGACCATTACCTTTTGACAGTTCAGAAAAATGTTTTCCTGAATTTGCAAATGCAAATAATGTTTAGTAAAGGGGAACACTTAGCCAGAGATGCTAAGGTCAGGCTAAAACCTTTGTCTCAGTGTAAAGAGGAGGATGAATTTGATAGTTTGTCAGGCATGTGAAAGTATGTGTAATCAGAACCAAACTGAAGTACAGTGGGTGAGGTTTTTTTCTGCCTTTCATGGGCAAAGCAATGTATGCTATTGCTATCTTGTCAGATGTTAATTATGTTGACTATAATTAAAGTTTGTGTCTCTGTACTGCTGTATATGAAGCCTATAGAAACAATTTAGGGACTACATAAGAAAGCCAGAAGATAGTGTCAGTGATTTCATTGCAGAAATAACCCCTTAATTTTGTAGGTAGATGAATGGATGTCAAGTTACCATTTTTGAAATGCTGAGAGACCTTGTGATTATGGAGCAGGCACTCTGCCCGAATATAAGAGTATCAGGTCAATGGACTGTGACTGTGGCTCAGCTGAAGAGTTGGATAAAATGGGTAGCCTCTGTTTATTAAAAATATCAGAACTGCACAAAGGGGTTTATGTAGCACTTAGTTTGGGTATAAAGGAACCCGCGGCAAACAATGTAAACTATTCAGTCTGGTTCCAGAGGCAATGGGATAAGTCCCTAGATCATGCCCATTCCAAGAGCCAATGGTTAGATGTTCCAATGTAATTAAGTGGAAAATATACCTTTATCGATTTATGGAAAAAAAAATGAAATTTCAGAAGTTTGAATCTGAATAATTGTAACCATATTTAGTTTATTGTTAATGGGGTTGAAATATCATTTGGTCAACTGTAGTACAGTTCACACAAAGTTCCATAATAGAAAACAGCAGATATTTTGTAATTTGTCATTCAGTAGCTTAATTTCATGGAAAGATCATCCAAAGCCTGATAGTTGTAATTCAGTTAAAAGGTCTTAAGTTTGAAACCAGTACAGTTGAACAAATCAGTAAACTCCTTGCATATTGGAGAATCATGACATACACCATTAGGAAATTTCCAAAGGTGTGAGGCCTTTGGGAACTCCTTCAACTGCCAAGTATTCTTTAAAAAAATCATCTAACTGTAAAGATCTATACTTTTAGTTTAGTCTTGAGAACTTCGATCTGTTGTGACAGTCAAAGAAGTGTTGCTGTGTTCTGATTATTGTAGTTGCCAAACTGAAGAGTGGCTTCAGACCACCATCGTAACTTGTCTCTGTAGTGACCATTACCTTTTGACAGTTCAGAAAAATGTTTTCCTGAATTTGCAAATGCAAATAATGTTTAGTAAAGGGGAACACTTAGCCAGAGATGCTAAGGTCAGGCTAAAACCTTTGTCTCAGTGTAAAGAGGAGGATGAATTTGATAGTTTGTCAGGCATGTGAAAGTATGTGTAATCAGAACCAAACTGAAGTACAGTGGGTGAGGTTTTTTTCTGCCTTTCATGGGCAAAGCAATGTATGCTATTGCTATCTTGTCAGATGTTAATTATGTTGACTGTAATTAAAGTTTGTGTCTCTGTACTGCTGTATATGAAGCCTATAGAAACAATTTAGGGACTACAGAAGAAAGCCAGAAGATAGTGTCAGTGATTTCATTGCAGAAATAACCCCTTAATTTTGTAGGTAGATGAATGGATGTCAAGTTACCATTTTTGAAATGCTGAGAGACCTTGTGATTATGGAGCAGGCACTCTGCCCGAATATAAGAGTATCAGGTCGATGGACTGTGACTGTGGCTCAGCTGAAGAGTTGGATAAAATGGGTAGCCTCTGTATCAAAAATATCAGAACTGCACAAAGGGGTTTATGTAGCACTTAGTTTGGGTATAAAGGAACCCACGGCAAACAATGTAAACTATTCAGTCTGGTTCCAGAGGCAATGGGATAAGTCCCTAGATCATGCCCATTCCAAGAGCCAATGGTTAGATGTTCCAATGTAATTAAGTGGAAAATATACCTTTATCGATTTATGGAAAAAAAAATGAAATTTCAGAAGTTTGAATCTGAATAATTGTAACCATATTTAGTTTATTGTTAATGGGGTTGAAATATCATTTGGTCTACTGTAGTACAGTTCACACAAAGTTCCATAATAAACAAAGAGAAACATGTAGAAATGTACAAAAAAGGTTTAATTGGTGGATTTTTGAAGCAGCTATTGATGTTCCCTTTAGACAGCCACTGCCAATGGACAGTGGTTTAGTATGTGTGAGCTTTCACCCATTTTTATGTGACCATGGAGTTAATATATTTAAGTAGGGAGTGATATTGCAGTGAAGCACCTACATGGAGGGTGCATGGAGGCTTGCACCCCTACATAAACAGTTTTTGAAACTTTTGATAGGTTTAGGTGCTCCTTTTTTTTGCATATGGCTGAAGCTTCACTGAATTAGAAGCTGGGGACATTGAGCAGATCTGTTTTAATGTACTTATGATGCTACTACTAATTGTAATTCCAGTAAATTGTGCTCCAGGCAGATGTTTTATCCATTCTGGTTCCATGTTTTGAAACACAACCAAATGAGAAAGACATGGAGTATGTTTTGGTCTGGTGTGTTTGGAGCCAGGTTCCATCTTACAGTGCAGGGTGTTTTCACGATCACTGTCAAAAGTCAGTCTTCGCTTTATTCCAGTTATCCATTTTTTTCTTTGTTAATGTTTTATTCATTTTGCAATTCACTTTACTGAACTCTTAAGTACATAAGCTTCCTGTTAAATTCAAATTTTTTTGCATGTGTAAGTTTATATGAACAAGTTACGTGTGTTTTTTTTTTTTACTCTAGTTCTGAGGTAAGTTGTAATCCATTTTAATAATGTCAGTTAATTTTACAGTATTATTTTAGTAGTACATTAAGGGTTTTGTTGATATCATTTTAGATTTTCAATGTATTTTAGTATTATTTTTTTTATTTGTGTGTGCTGCGTCAGTAATAGCATTTCCATTTATTCTTTTAACATTTTAACATTGCTCATTCTGAAACCATTACATGTTTTTGTAGGGGTTTGTTTGATTTATTTTATCAGAGTTTATGGCAGCTGCCTGTGTATATTTCATGTGTGTAGTGTTTATTTTGTTTCTTTTTTTAGTTCTTTAATAGCATATACTAGCATTTCCTTATTTGATTACATGGTTAGTACCAGTGATAAATGCTTGCTGATGTGTGCAAAGTGTTGATAAAAAATATATGTATTTGCACTTTGCCAGATACTCTTTATCACATCTTTTGGTTAATGCTCATTGTGAGGAGACAGAAATGTATCTCCGTTTGTCTTATCTTTATAAGCTGGAAATGTGCAAAATACTTTAACCTACAAAATATTTTCATTAAGGTACAGTCCATTGTAAGTAATTGTAGAAAGTGTTTGATCACAAATTGTTAAATCCTTTTTGTTTTCTCTGCAGCAACCATTGAGTAACAAACAACTGGCATTCCAGCAGCAACTTCTACAAGTACAACAGCTGCAACAACAGCACCTTCTCAACTTCCAGAGACAAGGCCTTGTCAATCTACAAGCAAGTCAGGGAACGTTACCTCTGCAGACACTTCCACAAGGTGGGTCAAAGGCTGGAATAGGAAATAGTATCTCTACTGATGCAAAAGCAAGTATGTGTTGAACTCTGTGGAATGAGGAACACCACCTGTAGAGATACTTCTGCAGGATGGGTTGAATATGGGTGCAGGTTAATATACTGGCACGTCTTGCGTATTCTCTAGTACACCTTGTGGAACAATTTAAGTATTTTTACAAAATAAGTTGCAAAGAATAATGATGTGAAGACAGTTCTGTGGTGCTTTTATGAATGAATTTATAACTCCCCTACACCAACATAGTAATGTGTGCTAACCCTAACCCTGTAACTTACCTTAGAAACAAACCTTCCCATAATACTGCCACTGTTCTGATAAAGAGGCTAGTGTTATGGGAGGTTAGAGTTAAGATCAGAAAAGGAAATTGTTTTCCTTTTAAGATCGTTTTCAGCTTTGGTGTTTAGGGTTTTTAATGTAATAAACTTCATAAGCAAATACTAGGCTAGCTGCCCTTGTGAACCATTTTAACCTTAGCCAATTTTCCTTCCAAAGGTGAGAATCTAACCTTGTACCTTCTGTCTGTAAAGTAAATACCTTGAGCATTATACCAAGCCCCCCCTCCCAAAATGCATTAGAAGTTTCTAGTTGATCATCTAAAATTGCTGTCTTGGTTTTGTATGACCATGGCAGGACTTGAACCTACAGTATTCTGATCCAGAATCTGACACCTTATCCATTAGGCCACATGGCCAACAATATGATATTATGCATATATGTATACATACTATGTTTGTTCAATCTTTTTATGTCACTGTTTTGTTTTCAGCATTGTTTGATCAATACATAATGTCATAATGTAATCATGTGTGTGTATGTCTACATATATATGTGTGTGTGTGTATATATATATATATATATATATATATATATATATATATATATATATATGCATATCTATACAGTGGATATGAAGAAAGTAGACGAGTATAAGGAGATGAGGTGCATGGCAAAGAGAGAGGTGGCGAAGGATAAGGCACATGGAGAGTTGTATGAAAGGTTGGACACTAAGGAGGGAGAAAAGGACCTGTACCGATTGGCTAGACAGAGGGACCGAGCTAGTAAAGATGTCCAGCAGGTAAGGGTGATAAAGGATAATGAGGGAAACGTACTCAAAAGTGAGGAGAGTGTGTTGAGCAGATGGAAAGAGTACTTTGAGGGGCTGATGAATGAAGAGAATGAGAGGGAGAGAAGGTTGGATGATGTGCCAGATAGTGAATCATGAAGTGCAGTGGATTAGCAAGGAGGAAGTAAGGATAGCTATAAAGAGGATGAAGAACAGAAAGGCTGTTGGTCCAGATGACATACCTGTGCAAGCATGGAGGTGTTTAGGTGAAATGGCAGTGGAGTTTTTAACTAGATTGTTTAATGAAATCTTGGAAAGTGAGAAGATGCCTGAAGAATGGAGAAAAAGTGTTTTGGTACCGATTTTTAAGAATAAGGGTGATGTGCAGAGCTGTAGTAATTACAGAGGGATTAAATTGATCAGTCACAGCATGAAGTTATGGGAAAGAGTAGTGGAAGCTAGGTTAAGAAGGGAGGTGATGATTAGTAATCAGCAGTATGGTTTCATGCCAAGAAAGAGCACTACAGATGCGATGTTTGCTTTGTGAGGGTTGATGGAGAAGTACAGAGAATGTCAGGAGGAGTTGCATTGTGTCTTTGTGGATTTAGAGAAAGCATATGACAGGGTGCCTAGAGAGGAGTTGTGGTATTGTATGAGGAAGTTGGGAGTGTCAGAGAAGTATGTAAGAGTGGTACAGGATATGTACGAGGGTAGTGTGACAGTGATGAGGTCTGCGGTGGGAGTGACGGATGCGTTTAAGGTGGAGGTGGGATTACATCAAGGTTCAGCTCTGAGCCCTTTCTTATTTATAATGGTGATGGACAGGTTGACAAATGAGATCAGACAGGAGTCCCCGTGGACTATGATGTTTGCAGATGACATTGTGATCTGTAGTGAGAGTAGGGAACAGGTGGAGGAGACCCTGGAGATGTGGAGATCTGCTGTAGAGAGAAGAGGAATGAAGGTCTGCAGGACTAAGACAGAATATATGTGTGTGAATGAGAGGGAGGATAGAAGAATGGTGAGGATGCAGGGAGTAGAGGTGGCAAAGGTGGATGAGTTTAAATACTTGGGATCAGCAGTTCAAAGTAATGGTGAGTGTGGAAGAGAGGTGAAGAATAGAGTACAGGCATGATGGAGTGGGTGGAGAAGAGTGTCAGGAGTGATTTGTGACAGACGAGTACCAGTAAGAGTGAAAAGGAAGGTCTACAAGAGGGTAGTGAGACCAGCTATGTTATATGGGTTGGAGACAGTGGCATTGACAAAAAGGAAGGAGTCAGAGCTTGACGTGGCAGAGTTGAAGATGTTAAGATTTGCATTGGGTGTGATGAGGATGGACAGGGTTAGGAATAAGTATATTAGAGGGTCAGCCCAGGTTGGAAGGTTTGGAGACAAAGCCAGAGAGGCAAGATTACGTTGGTTTGGACATGTGCTGAGGAGTGATGCAGAGTATATTGGGGAAAAAGATGCTAAGAATGAAACTGCCAGGTAACAGGAAAAGAGGAAGGCCTAAGATAAGGTTTATGGATGTGGTGAGAGAGGACATGCAGGTGGTTGGTGTGACAGAGCAAGATGCAGAGGACAGGAAGAAATGGAAACAGTTGATCTGCTGTGGCGACCCCTGACAGGAGCAGCCGAAAGAAGAAGATCTATACAGTGGATATAAAAAGTGTACACACCCCTGTTAAAATGCCATGTTTTTGTGATATAAAACAATGAGACCACAATAAATCATTTCAAAACTTTTCCCACCTTTAATGTGACCTATAACCTGTACAATTCAA